>NW_026068555.1:14784-26583 GCF_014885135.2 Alexandromys fortis
CTCACCAAAGCCAGCTGGACTGTGACTGAAACAGCATGGGATAAAACCGGACTCTCTGATCACGGCGAACAATGAGGACTGATGCATGTACTGGCTTTGTGGGAGCCTAGTCTGTTTGGATGCTCACCTTCCTAGACCTGGATGGAAGGGAGTGGTCCTTGAACTTCCCACAGGGCAGGGAGGGGGGGGGGGTGTTTGGGGAGTGGGGGGAAGGGGAGGGAGGTGGGAGGCTGGGAGGAGGCGGAAACTTTTTTTTCTTATTCTCAATTAAAAAAAAAAAGAATTGGCGAGATATTCTTAACACAACAGTGAATGTAAAACTTGTAAACTATGATTCTAGAACAAAGTAAGGAAAGTATCTACAGCAGTTAGACAGCATCGGAGTCCCCGTGTCTTCACGGGCACACATTTGTTTGCTTGCTTTCATAAATGTGTTCCTGCTGACGGTTTGGTTTGTGTTGTTTGCGGTGTCTCCTGATGTTTACACATTTGCCTCTGGGGTCTCTGTTCTCATCATTCACTTTTATTTCTTCTCCTGTCCAGTCTTCACAATTCAGATAGGAACAGTAAATTTACATTTATTTTAACATGTCTCATGGTGATATTTTTCCTTGGTTATTCCTGTCAAATGATGTCTTTTTCAGCAAAGAATTGCCTTAGCAACTGCAAATATTTTTACTGAAATCAAGCACATGATGGACTCTCTCCATTTCTCAGTTGTTTGGACTAAAGGGTCCCAAGGTTTCTCCTGTGACTCAAAACCCTGAATGCCCTATATTTTAATTCTCAGAGTGTGTGGGATGGTCAGAGGACACCAGTGAATAAAGTCAAATGATTTTTCTAAAATTCTTTTGAAAAACAAAAAAAAAGAAGAAAGATACAATATCACAAACATGAGAATGTACAAAGTGTTATAATAAAGTACATCATTTTATAAACTAAAACAAATAATAGAAAAAACAGAAGTAGGGAGCAATACATGGAAAAAATTTCCCATGTAAGTGTGGACAAAACAAACTGTATTCTGTGTTTTTTCCTTTCTCTAGGCCTCCTTTTCTCCAACCCTATTCATTTATGTTGAGTTTGAGCTTTTTTCTGCTCAGAGGGCTAAAATTGAAAAAAAAATGTGTTGAAAGTCCAAAGCACTTAAGAGAAGATTTGTCTTGTTCCTTACATCTAAGGGATCCTATATTCCAAATAAGTTCACAGCTACAAGTTGAAGCCTCCATCAGCCTGGAAATAAAGGTGAACATGTTGAACAGAGGTCTGTGTTGATTAGGTATGAACATACTTCAAGGGAAAAATAAATATTTTTTGTGAGCATAAGGTACTGAGATGAAAGGCTATTCCTATACCCTGAAATATGAGCATGGGTTCACATAAACTAGTTTCTGTTTTCACCATTGTAGTGGCATTTCATTTGTATTTTAATAAATAAAGCTTGCCTGAAGATCAGAAAAGTAAAACAGTCACAATGGCCAGTCCTACAGACCAGGTAGGAACTACACACATCTTTAATACCAGTAGCCATAATGACACACACTTTTAATCCCAGTAACCACACTAGGTTGCCATAGAAACCAGGCAGTAGTGGTGCATGTCCTTAATCACAGATCTAGAGAGGATTAATAAAATGGGAGGAGACAGCTATCAGTCTCAGTCTTTCTTTCTTCATTATACCTGAGATAGCAGTAAAAGACTAAACAGAGTTATGGAATATTATTATAAAATGTGTTACATTTGTTTATGCTGTGGAACATTTGTTTTGATGATGCAAAGAGATGTTCCATTTTCTTTTTATGCTGCATTTGTTTAACTCTGTGAAGCTGTGATTCTTTGCCTGTCTAAAACACCTGGTGGTCTTATAATAAAGAGCTGAACGGCCAATAACGAGGATAGGTGGGGCTGGCAGGCAGATAGTATAAATAGAAGGAGAAAAGAGGAGAAAGAGAACAAGGAGAGGAGGACATCAGCCACCCAGCTACACAGCAAGCCAGGGAGAAAGAAGTAAAGAAAGGTATACAGAAATAGAGGAATGAAAAAGCACAGAGGCAAAAGTTAGTTGGAATAATTTAAGAAAAGCTGGCTAGAAACAGGCCAAGCTAAAGTGGAGTATTCATAAGAAATAATAAGCCTCTGTGTAATTTATTTGAAACCTGGGTGGTACCTCCCTCCCTTCCGACCCAAAAAGTAAAGGACCAAATACAAAACAATATTCTTCCTGTTTTCCTTCTACCCACTGAAAGGACTAACTAGCTCCAAAGAGCCACCAACTATTTCCTTGTGGTATGTGTACATGCCTGAACAGTCTGCACCTTATGACCAAACCACAGGAAAAAAGCTCTTAAGGAATCTGTTAGCTATATGTGAGCTAAATGTTCAGGAAACAGTGGGGCTTCCCCACCCCTCAATTTTATTCATTTGGTATGGCTATGTAAGTTAGATCTTTAAAATCTTTCCAGTGGTAAGAAGTGGAAGTTTGGAGGAATTCATGAGGTTCACAAGTGGTGTTCACTTAAGGAATGTGGGAACTGACATTCTGCTAGACTTCTAAGTTAAACAACAAAAACCAACTCAGTGAATATCCTGTTTTCTCCACAACCTATAGACTTACTATAATGAACATTTCCAAAGAAGCAGCCCTCATCTTAAAATTTGCACTGCTTTTCAATGTCTACAATAAGCTCCAGTAAGGCTGACAGCTAAAAGTGTAGGTATCAACTTATAGGCTGCTATGTTCAATGTAAGGGGCAAGTCATGAAAGGACAAATAATTGAAGATTCAACCCAGAAGTCCTATGGTACCTCAGGCCATGGAGACAGAAAATACAGAGATGACTACTGGGGAGTTTATATCTAGAGGAGAAAGAGTTCCAGTCTGGGGAAAGGAAGGAAAAAATTCTATTGGTGAAAGATGACATTATTTGCAGCACACTGTGAATGCCCGAGGTGCTGACAAGCTGTACACTTAAGTTGCTAAGAAAGTACAACATTTGTTTATATAATTCATTACAATAAAAATCCTTTCATAGGGTGGAGAGATGGCTCAGCACTTAAGAGCACTAGCTGCTGTTTCAGAGAACTGCCAGTACCCACATGAAGGCTCACGACCATCTGTAACTCCAGTTCCAGGGAATCAGACACCACTCCCTTTCTGTTCCTGATTTTTTACTCCTTCTTGATCCTACACAGAGAAATTTAAGATCTAAGGATTGGGAATTGAGCTAGAGATTTGGTTCAGTGGCAAAATAACTTACCAAGCAAATGTGATGACCTGCATTCAAATCTCCAGAACTCACAGGCAGCCAGGTGTGGCTTAGAAGCTTCTCAATTCTCCCCAGGCAAGATGGATCAGCAGGGAGAACACAGAATATAACTGTTAGTAATTTTTCCTAACCTGAGCTCTCTGCCAATGCAAAAATCCCAATCAAGCCTAATCACAAGCCAAATTAAAATATATCCAGGTTTAATGGGATTCCTGTGCTCTGGGATGGCCCAGAGAGATAAGCAGGAGGTTGCAAATGCGACCTCCTGGCAGGGGGTTGGGAGGCACCAAGTGTTTCTCCTTTGGGAGCTATCTTAAATACCCCATGGGATGGGAGTGGTCCTGATCCCTCTGGTTCAGAATGTGGCATGCTGGCATTTGGAGTCCAGACCAAAGCAACTCCCAGGTCTGGGGGGCTGGGACAGATGCTAGGGGCTGGGGACTATGCCTCCGACATAAAAAGAACCTGTCTCAAACAAGGTGGTATGAGGCACAGGCTACAATCCTGGTATACACAGTCCGTGAGTGCTCAGAGCCATACTGGTCTCTTTTCATACCATTCTCGGGCACCTAGACCTGGTGGCAACTGTGACAACCCAGCCAAATAGCTCACACTGTACCTCTTGCCTTGTGATTTGAGTTTCTAAAGTTGTCCTGAACTCTGAGAGGTGGTCCTGTAGGCTGTAGACCCCTATAGCATAAATTTTCCCCACACCATCCCCATCCTCCTTCCATCCATGGCCAGAACACCAGCCACTTCCTCTATTGCCACCTTAGAGGGAGGCTTCCCTTGGACCCAGGAGCTGCATTTCCTAGCCCAGCAGTGGTTCCGTCTACATCTCTTGCACTCCGGAAAAGGACTGTTATTTACCACCTTTGAGGCCCATAAGGTGCTCTGGAGGAACCTGGGAGCTGTAGCCCACTCTCCAGGCAAAGACCAGACCTACCAATGATCCTCCACCTTAGGGTTGTGGAGTTGGGCACTCTGGAGGCACTCTCATTAACCTGAGATGCTTTCAACTTATCTACAGTGGCTTGAGGTGCAGCAGGAAGTCTGCAGTATGAATGTTGGCATTTTTTTTTTAATTCACTACCTCTGCCCCTTTACATGTGATGCATTCATGGATAGTAGAGAACAGAGTGAGGATACAGGAGGTAAACTCCTGTAGCTCTGGGTTGGGTCAGGCATTTCCTGGTCCCAGAGTGGAGCATAGGATCCAAATAAAAATAGTACTTGCTCTCATGGGGGTTTAGCAATTACAAAACAAGTGGAGGTACTGGCTAGGATGGGATGCATTAATATTGATGCAGCAATATATGGGTTAAACAGACCCCAGCTCCACAGAACCTGACTCTCAGTTTCTGGCCTAGGGACCAGCTCACACAGAACCCGGCACTGCTTTAAGGACCATTATTAATTACACCAGTGGCCCCAACCTCCTGAGTAATGCAACACAAAGATGGTTGGGGGGCTGTTTTTCCCACTGGCCTGGGGCTATGTATTGGAAAATGCTCTTCTTGCAATGCTCTCTGCCAGGCTAAGATCGGCTTTGTCTGGGTGAGTTCCCCTTTTTCAAGTACATGCCTTTAGGGTCCAGGACCCAGTTTACATTTGTGGTTTGTCAGGGTGGCTATGGAAGACATGGCCATGCCAGGCACCCAACCCACCAGTTGCCAGGCAGTCCTCACTGAGATGGGATTGTGGAGAATGGAGACGCGGGACCACGCATTTCTCAAGAGTCTCAAGAGTCTTATCACAGTGGATACATTCTAGTAGACATTGAGTCCCGACACTTGGCATAGATTTCTAAAAATGGGCTCTTGCAATACCAAGCTGAATCCTCTATTACCCCAAGGCTGCCTTCTACACAATCTTTATCAATTGAGACTGTCCAATACAATCTGTCCCTAACGGCTAATCTCTCTATGCACTAAGATCTGGCCTCAATATTACCTTGACAACGGGACACAATGGCCACCAGAAGGAACTCTTGAATTTTCCATTCTCCGCAACCTTAAAAATTTTTATCTGCATGGGGATAAGTAGAAAGAACTCTTGTATGTCCATGATTTCTGGGCACTGCACTCCCATCCCTCCCTCAGGAGCCAGTGTCTTACAGCCCCAGTTTTGGTTGCCAGGGTCACGGTGCCTCCAGATTCCAGACTTTCTGGGATATGGGACCCTGAAAGTTCCACCATGACCATGCTGCCAGAGACACCATCCTGTCCCTACTCCCTTGAACCCTGACTACCCAATCCCCTCCCGTGGAACAACACTCTCCACATTTCTCTCCCTAAACACCCCTACTCACTCCCTCCCCAGGCAAAGAAAAGATTGAAGGCCAACTTCCTCCTCCTTACCCACCTTCCTCCCTTCCCCTCCCCCTTACTTTCTCTCCCTACCCCCCATGCCTCAACCTACTTCTTGGACCCCCTTTACACTGGACTAACCCCTTCCAATTCTCCCCATCTCCTCCCACACCAGATCTCATTATAACCCTGCCCTTCTCTGCCCCCTCCAGGAGGTAGCAAGAACCAATGGCATTATTAAAGTCCATGTTTCTGTCTGTCTTCTGAATTTCTCTCAGATAGAAAAGTGGCTGGATTCCTTCTCTGCTAATCCTTTTATTTATATTAAGGAGTTTCACTATCTGGCCCAGACCTATGATCTTACCTGGCATGATTTCTATGTCATCCAGGCCTCTACTCTCACTCCTGAAGAGTGAAGTAGAATTCAGGCATCAGCAAGACAGTACGCAGATCAGACTCACCTAGTAGACAATACAGTCCCTCGGGGGAATTGGCAGTACCAGCCATATAACATACTGGGATTATACAACCAGGCCAAAATGGCTAACAGAGGTGGGACATTATGGTCTGCTGCCTCCTTCAGGATATGAAGATGGTCTCAGAAAAAGTTGTTAACTTTGACAAACTCCAGGAGATCACACAGCTAGCTGACGAAAACCCGGACATTTTAAAAACCAATTACAAGAGACCATGGTTCAGCATAATAGATTGGATCCAGCCTCCCCAGAA
This sequence comes from Alexandromys fortis, assembly GCF_014885135.2. Lineage (NCBI taxonomy): Eukaryota > Metazoa > Chordata > Mammalia > Rodentia > Cricetidae > Alexandromys > Alexandromys fortis. Next base: position 21,088 of record NW_026068555.1, read on the forward strand.
AAAGCCATGGTCCTGGCTACCTAGTTAATTTTTTTAGTCAGCACCAGATATTTTTAAAAAAATTTAAAAAGGCTGAGGAAGGTCCCTAAACCCTGATACAGGAATTGGTGAAAATGGCCTTTAAAGTTTTTAATGCTCTAGAAGAGGCAGCTGAGTCCTCCTAACAGACAAGTCTGCAGCAGGTGGCAAGATTCTAAACCAAGCCCTATCAGCCACCCTGAGGACACTGGGACCCTCAGAGGGGGACAGGGGAAGTCGACCCTGAAGTTCCATCCAGGTGGAGCTCAGCCTAAGTCAGCTTTGCCAGGAGCCTGTTATAAATGGGACTTAATGGCCATTGTCACAATATTGCCCTGGGCCTCTGCTGCCTATGAGGCCATGCCCTGTCTGCCAGCAGTCTGAACACTGGAAATCACAATGGCCCCATGTGGGCTCATCTTCTATGCCACACTACAGAGGTCCAGTCTCATCAACACCAGCAAGTGAGACTGTGCCAGCCTTCAAACTACTCAGCCTGGTGAAGGATTGATGTGACCTAAACTTGGTGACTCCCATCGCCCTCTCAAAGCCTATGGTAGAACAGTTTTAAGCTCCTACACTAAGGCTACCCACCCAGAGTGATGAGCCTCAAGGTACCCTGTAAGGGAGCCCGGGCACCCTCAGCCTGTGCTCCAGGGGCTTCTGTGCTCTGCCTGCCCCGTTCTTCTTTCTGTCCCCAGATCATTGGGCTACCAGGCGGCCCTGTTTAGGTGCTGAGGAGTTCCATCTGGACGGGTGAGTGTGTGCTATCCAGGGGCAATTGTCCCAGAAGAGAGCACAAACCCCCCTCCCTCAGCTACTTCTGCAGCGCTGTCTTTCTTACACATGACCCCCCCCCCCAAGCCTGCATTTTCTGCAAGGTCCTTTGCTCAGGAACACTAAGGCTTCCAACACAGAGCGGTGAGTGCCTGCCTACATGTCAGGCCTCAAGGACCCCTGAAAGGGAGCATGCGCACCTTCAAATTGTGAGGCAGGGTGTTCTGTGTTCTACTTATCCCTGCCCTGCCCCCCAAGTTGCTCCTTTTTGTCAGCGAGTCATTGGACTACCAGGCATCCATGTTTGGTTGCTGAGGAGTTCCAGCTCGACTGGATGGTCCCTGCTTCTACACTGAAAAGATACACCCAGAAACTCAGTCACAGCAAAGACTGGACCAAGACACCAGGCCTCTCCTGGCTCCATTTGAAGGAGGAGATGAGAAGGCGCCAATGCAAGACTTCCTCCAACAACATGAAAGGCAACATGACATCACCAGAATCCAGGGATCCCAAAATAAGAATTGTACACCCTACTCCAGAAGAATTAGAAGAAATCGCCTCAAAAGTGAATTATATGAAAATAATTGAAGACATAAACAGGAGGTGAAAAAAAAACTGCCATAAACAATTAGAGATTCCAAAAAAAAAAGTAGAGGAAATGAATAAATTGCTCAAAGATACCCAAGAAAACCAAGAGAAACAAGAAAAAACAATCAAACAGGTAAGGGAAGTGGTTCAAGACCTGAAGAATGAAATGGAAGTAATGAAGAAAACACAAACCGAGAGAAGGTTGGAGATGGAAAATCTGGGTAAACGAACAGGAACTACAGAGATAAGTACTACCAACAGAAAACAAGAGATAGAAGAAGGAATATCAGACATTGAAGATACCATAGAGAAAATAAACACACTGATCAAAGAAAACAGCAAAACCAACAAATTCTCATCACAAAACATTCAGGAAATCTGGGAAACAATAAAAAGACCAAACCTAAGAATAATTGGGATAGAAGAAGAAAAAGAAGAACAGCTCAACGGTCCATAAAATATATTTAATAAAATTATAGAAGAAAACTTTCCCAACCAAAAGAAAGATATTCCTTTGAAGGTTCAAGAAGCATACAGAACACCGAATAGACTGGACAAAAGGGGAAAAAAAATCTCCTCGCCATATAATAATCAAAACACAAAACATACAAAATAGAGAAAGAATATTAAGAGCTGCAAAGGAAAAAGGTCAAGTTACTTAAAAAGGTAAACCTATCAGACTTACACCAGACTTCTCTATGGAAACCATGAAAGCCAGAAGGTCCTGGATAGATGTTCTTAAGAAACTAAGAGATCACGAATGCAAGCCCAGACTACTATACCCAGCCAAGCTTTCGTTCACTATAAATGGAGAAAAAAAATTGTCCAGGATAAAAAAAAAAATTAAACAATATGTAGCCACAAATCCAGCCATACAGAAAGTAATAGAAAAAAAAATCACAAACCAAGGAGCCCGACAATTACCACAATAACTCAAACATCTAAAGACCTTTCATCAGCACAACTCAAAGGAGGGAAACACACAAACTCTACTACTAAAAAAGTGACCAGCGTTAACAACCACTGGTCACTTAATGTCAATGGACTCAACTCACCTATAAAAAGGCACAGGGTAATAGATTGGATACAAATACAGGACCCAACAATCTGCTGTTTAAAAGAAGCACACCTCAACCACAAAGACAGGCACCTACTCAGAGTAAAGGGATGGGAAAGGTTTTTCAAGCAAATGGACCTAAGAAACAAGCAGGTGTGGCCATACTAATTTCTAACAAAGTTGACTTCAAACTTAAATTAAAAAGAAAAGATTTAGAGGGACATTTTATACTCATAACAGGAACAATTCATCAGGATGAAGTCTCAATCCTGAATTTCTATGCCCCTAATATAAAAGCACTCACGTACGTAAAAGAAACTACTAAAACTCAAGGCTTCCATCAAACCACACACAGTAATAGTAGGAGACTTCAGCACTCCTCTCTCACCAATGGACAGGTCAATCAGACAGAAACATAACAGAGAAATTAGAGAATTAATGGAGGTAATAAATCAAATGGACTTAACAGACATCTATAGAACATTCCATCCAAATTGGAAAGAATATACCTTCTCCTCCGCAGCTCATGGAACCTTCTCGAAAATTGACCACATACTCGGTAACAAAGCAAACTTCTACAGTTACAAAAAAATATTAGTAACCTCCTGTGTCTTATCAGATCACCGTGGATTAAGGTTAGAATTCAACAACAACCCTACCCCCAGAAAGCCTACAAACCCATGGAAACAGAACAGTCAACTACTGAACCATACCTGGATCAAGGAAGAAATAAAGAAAGAAATTAAAGTCTTCCTTGAATTCAATGAAAATAAAGAAACAACCTACTCAAACTTATGGGACACTATGAATGCAGCCCTAAGAGGAAAGTTCATAGTGCCCACTTAAAGAAAACAGAGAGCGTACATTGGAGACTTAACAGCCCACCTGAAATCTCTAGAAAAAAAAAAAGAAGCAGACTCACCTAGGAGGAGTAGAAGACTGGAAATAATCAAACTGAGGGCTGAAATCAACAAAATAGAAACACAGAAAACAATCCAAAGAATCAATGAAACAAAAAGCTGGTTCCTGGAGAAAATCAACAAGATTGATAAACCTCTATCCAAACTAATAAAACGCCAGAGAGTGAATATGCAAATTAATAAGATCAGAAATGAAAAGGGGGACATAACCACAGACACAGAGGAAATTCAAAGAATCATTAGATCTTACTACAAAGGCCTGTATGGCACAAAACTGGAAAATGTAAAAGAAATGGACACGTTTTTAGATAAATACCATATACCAAAGTTAAACCAGGACCAGGTGAACAACCTAAATAGACCTGTTAGTCACGAAGAACTAGAAGCTGTTATCAAAAACCTCCCTACCAAAAAAAGCCCAGGACCTGATGGTTTCAATGCGAAATTCTACCAGAACTTCCAAGAAGACCTAATACCTATACTCCTTAATGTATTTCACAATATAGAAGCAGAAGAGTCATTGCCAAATTCCTTTTATGAAGCTACAGTCACTCTGATACCAAAACCACACAAAGACTCAACCAAGAAAGAGAATTACAGGCCAATCTCACTCATGAACATCGACGCAAAAATCCTCAACAAAATACTGGCAAACCGAATCCAAGAACACATTAGAAAAATTATCCATTATGATCAAGTAGGCTTCATCCCAGAGATGCAGGGCTGGTTCAACATACGAAAATCTATCAATGTAATCCATCATATAAATAAGCTGAAAGAAAAAAACCATATGATCATTTCATTAGATGCTGAAAAAGCTTTTGACAAAATTCAACATCCCTTTATGATAAAAGTCTTGCAGAGATTAGGGATACAAGGGTCATACCTAAATATAATAAAAGATATTTACAGCAACCTGACCACTAACATCAAACTAAATGGAGAGAAACTCAAAGCCATCCCACTAAAATCAGGAACACGACAAGGTTGTCCCCTCTCTCCATACCTCTTCAATATAGTGCTTGAAGTTTTAGCAATAGCAATAAGACAACATAAGTGGATCAAGGGGATTCGAATTAGAAATGAAAAGATTAAACTTTCATTATTTGCAGATGATTTGATTGTGTACATAAGCTACCGCCAAAACTCCACCAAAGAACTCCTACAGCTGATAAACACCTTTAGTAATGTGGCAGGATACAAGATTAACTCCAAAGAATCAGTCGCCCTCCTATACACAAAGGATATGGAAGCAGAGAGGGAAATCAGAGAAGCATCACCTTTCATGATAGCCACAAACAGCTTAAAATATCTTGGGGTAACTCTAACCAAGGAAGTGAAAGATCTATTTGACAAGAACTTTAAAGCATTGAAGAAAGAAATCAAAGAGAATACCAGAAATTGGAAGGATCTCCCTTGCTCTTTGATTGGGAGGATCAACATAGTAAAAATGGCAATTCTACCAAAGGCAATTTATAGATTCAGTGCAATCCCCATCAAGGTCCCATCAAAACTCTTCACAGATCTTGAGAGGACAAAAATCAACTTTATATGGAAAAACAAAAAACCCAGGATAGCCAAACAATCTTATCCAATAAAGGAACTTCGGGAGGCATACCATCCCTGACTTCAAACTCTATTACAGAGCTACAGTAATGAAAACAGTGTGGTATTGGCATAAAAACAGAGAAGTTGACCAATAGAATCATATAGAAGACCAGTATTTTAACCCACAAACCTATGAACACCTCATTTTCGATGAAAGGAGCTAAAAGTAGACAATGGAAGAAAGAAAGCATCTTCAACAAATAGTGCTGGCACAACTGGATGTCAACCTGTAGAAGAATGAAAATAGACCCTTATCTAACACCATGCACAAAACTCAAGTCCAAATGGATCAAAGACCTCAATATCACTCTGAACACACTGAACCTGATAGAAGAGAAAGTGGGAAGTACCCTACAACAGATGGGCACAATCGATCGCATCCTATGTATAACCCTAGCAGCACAGACATTAAGGGCAACATTGAATAAATGGGACCTACTGAAACTGAGAAGCTTCTGCAAAGCAAAGGACACTGTCACTAAGACAAAAAGGCAACCTACTGACTGGGAGAAGATCTTCACCAACCCC
>NW_026068555.1:28012-31009 GCF_014885135.2 Alexandromys fortis
GGGAAAAGGGAGACGGGGGGGATGGGAGGCAGGGAGGAGGCAGAATTTTTTCAATAAAAATAAATAAATATTAGATAGATAGATAGATAGATAGATAGATAGATAGATAGATAGATAGATAGAGGGGGGAGAAGGGAGAGGGAATGGGGAGAAGAAATAAAGAGAGTTATACATGGCCAGAAAATAGGAAATATTTCCACTCATTATTTTGAGGACTGTTCAATAAAACCATCTGTGGCAATTAAAAAAAAAAGCCTATGGTAATGCTGCAGGTAGCGGGTAAGTCCATTGCTTTTCTTTTGGACACAGGAGCTACCTTTTTAAACATCTCATTTGGCCCTTTGCTCCCCTCACCAATTTCAGTCATGGGGATAGACAGGACCCACCCCTTCCCACTTTAGACCCTGCCACTGCCCTGCATTCTTGCAGCCAATTCTTTTCTCGTTCTTTCCTACTCATACCTGCTTGTCTTGCATTGTCTTGGTTGAAAGGTTCTCAGCCCCATCAGGGCCACACTCACTTTGACCCACACACACTCTCCTGAGTCACACTTTCTTCTCACCTTAATAGCCTCACAGGTTCCTATCCCAGACTGTCCTGTCCCTACCCTCTCTCATCCAGTGGATCCCCAAGTATGGGACACTACTACTCTTGCAATTGCTACTTACTACCAGCCAGTCCTAGTTTGCCTTAAACCCTTCATCCTTCCCTTCTAGACCCCAGTGTCCTATTTCTGAAACCCTCCACCAAGGTCTTAAGCCTATTATCACCCACCTCCTATCTCAAGGACTTTAAATTCCTATCGACTCACCCTGCAACACTCCCATCCTTGCTGTGTGTAAGCCCGTGGTTCAAGACCTCTGCCCCATAAATGAGGCAGTCATTTCAGTTCATCCAGTGGTTAATAAACCTTATAATCTCCTGTCTAATGTCCCTCCTACTTTACTGTTCTGTACTTAAAAGATACCCTTTTCACAGTCCCTTTACACCCTGACTCATAATTCCTCTTTGCCTTCACCTGGGAAGACCCTGACTCCCAGTCTTTGAGACAGCTTACATGAATTGTTCTCCCTCAGGGATTTTGGGACAGCCCCCATTTCTTTGGCCAAACTCTGGTTCAACGTCTCTCAAACTTTGACCCAGGTCCTAGCACACTCCTCCAGTATGTTGATGATCTCCTCCTCTGCAGTCCCACATTACCTCTGTCCCAACAGGCCACCTACACACTCCTGAACTTCCTCTGATCCTATGATATTGAATCTCACTAGCTAAGGCTCAGCTGTGCTCTCCCATGGTGGTATATTTGGGTGTTCAGCTTAGCCCAGGGTCTAAGACCCTCACCTCTGACAGAGTCCAGACCCTGAAGGATTTGCAACACCAACTACAGGGGCTTAAATGCTCTCATTTTGGGGCCTGCTAGGGTTTGATCATGGGATCCCTATCTTTGCCATTACAGCCAAGCCTCTGTACCAGGTAGCCAAAGGGACCCCCACGGGGTCTCTCACCCACCCAGCCATTGTCCGCTGTCACTTTTTTTCTACTGAGAGATGCCCTTCTAACAGTCCCTACTCTTGCTCTTCCAGACCCCACGAGACCTTACCACCTTTATACAGGTTAGAGGTCAGCAGTGGCCACAGAAATTCTAATACAACAGGTTAGGCCTTCAAATTGGGCTGTCGCCTTTTTATCCATGTAGCTGGATTTTACCATTTGTGGATGGCAAACATGCCTGAGAGCCCTGGCAGCAGTAGCTGAACTTGGGAGGCTCTCAAGATCACCCTGTCTAGGCCAATCTTTGTAAATTCCATTCATCCTCTCTCAGATCTTCTGAATCATTCCTCTCTCTCTCTCTCTCTCTCTCTCTCTCTCTCTCTCTCTCTCTCTCTCGCTCTCTCTCTCTGCTTGGGCCTTCACAAGTCCAGGTTTTTCACTTACTGTTTCTAGAAAACCCCCAAATTACTTTGCCCTCCAGTCCTACCCTAAACCCTGAAACCCCTCCTTCCTGTTCCCTCTCCCTCTGGTACCTCCGTTCACTCTTGCCCAGAGGCTCTACAGGCCTTATGCTCAACTCAGCCTGCAGGCTGGGTGTTCTAAACCAGCCACTTTCACATCTCTACCTCACCCTGTTTGTTGATGGATGTTCCCTTATAGACAAATCAGGAAACCACCAGGCAGTATTATGCAGTGGTCACTTCCACTAACACAGTTAAAGCAACCCGCCTGCCAATGGCAAACTCTTCACAAAAGGCTTAATTAATTGCCTTCACTAGAGCACTAGAGACTAGCCCAGATAGTTAAGGGGCAAAGGGCTAATATTTATACAGACTCTAAATACATCTTCTTAATAGCCCATACACATTCTGCAATCTGGAACGAAACGGGGCTTCCTTACTACTCCCATAGTTAACGGACCCCATATAGCCAACATCTTGGAGGCCCTCCAGGTCCCTGTGAAAGTAGCCATAATTCACTGTTGGGGACACCAATCCTCCAAGGACCCAGTGACCTTAGCCAATGCCAAGGCTGACTCAGTGGCCCGGGAGCTGGCTTCCAGCTCCTCTGGATTCCACAGAACATATTTTCTTCTGTTATCAACCTTTTTACAAACCAGAAGAGAGGGACAAGCTCATAAAAAGGGGGCCAAAAAAACAAAGGATGGATGATTCTACTTAAATGACAGTCTCATCCTTCCTCAAAACCAGGCATAGTAAATCATTTCAGACATCCACCACACCTTACACATAGTTCCTAAAGTTTTATTCCATTTCGTAAAGTCCCTGTTTGACCACACGCATCTCCAAGATTGTATTTCACAGGTTCATCCCTCCTGCCAGACACGTACCCAGGCCAATCCACAGGCGGGTCTCCATATACGTCAGTCTCTGTATAAGCTTCGTGGACATGAACAAGGCAAAGATTGACAGGCTGATTTCACCTAAATGCCTACTTATTAAAAAAAAAAAAAAAAAAAAAAAAAAAAAAAAAAAAAAAAAAAAA
>NW_026068555.1:31035-35820 GCF_014885135.2 Alexandromys fortis
AAAAAAAAAAAAAAAAAAAAAAAAAAAAAAAAAAAAAAAAAGCTCTGTTATCGCCTAACATTTGTAGACACTTTTACAGGGTAAATAGAAGCGTTTCTAGTCTCCAGGTAAAGAGTGGATATGGTGGCTCAGCTGCTCCTAGACCTCAGTTTGTTGTCCCATGGACCATCCAGACAGACAGTGGGCCAGCCTTCACCTCCAGGGTTATGGAGCTCATGTCAGAAGCTCTCAACATCTCCTAGAAATTCCACACTCCCTATCATCCACAATCCTTGGGAAAGGTGGAGAAGGCCAATGGACTCAGCAAACAACAACTATTCAAGTTCTCCATTGAAGTCAGGTCATCTTGGCCCTTCCTTCTCCCCAATGCCCTTACCTGCCTCTGGGCCACCCCACTTTTCCCTACAGGACTGAGACCTTTTGAACTCCTTTATAGCAGCCCTTTCCTCAATCACCTCCTCCCAGCCCAAACTCCTCCACTGGTGGGGTATCTACTCTACCTCTCCTTTCTGAGATCCCTTCTCTGTTCACATGCTTACAGCTGTCTCCTCCCTGCCCCCACATCAGCAGACCGAGATGCCCCTGAAACTGTTCCCACTATCACCAGGGCACAGAGTACTCCTCAAACAGCTAGTTCCTAGGTTTCTTGAACCTTGATGGATAGGACCTCACACGGTAAACCTCATCACGCCCTCAGCTGCTAAGCTTCTGAGACACCCATGCTGGTCCCATCTCTATTGTCTTAAGTGGGCACCTATTCAGGATACTTGATCTGTCCAGCAGTTAGGACCTTCCACCCACAAGTTTTCCAAGATGCCACAATAAAGGGCCTATCTTCTCATTGTCCTTGCATACTCATCTTTCTTAGTACAAACAAGACAGGTAATAACAAAAGTTTTTCTCCTAGACACCTGCATTGTTATCTCCCTCAAGAAACAGCAACTTGAGGTCTCCAGGATAGCAGTAAACTGGATGCCTTTTAAGTCACAGCTCTCTCTGAGTGTGAGTTCACCAATTCTCCCCTCTCCCACATCAACAATGCCCACAGGAAGTATACAAACTTGAGCCAGCAATCCTTTATCCAAAAAGTCTGGAATGTTTAGTTGGGGCTTCACCCCAGCTCCCTGGCATCTGTTTTAGAATTTGAGCAGAAAACTCCATTTCAAGTCACCTCCCCTGGGAGTTGCCTCAATCCAAACTCCACCCCCAAGAAAACCCACCAAACAGTGACCCCTCTCCAGAGATGCTCGTGACCACTCCCACAGACTATTTAAACTCCCCATGTCCAGAGAACAAACATGGTCTTCACTTTTCCCTCTCTGGTGGTTACTCCAGTTCTCTTTTCTCCCTCTCCATGTTTTCCTGGGGTCCACCCAGGAACCCTGGTGTCCATTAAACCTGGTTATTTTTTATAATTTTATCTGATTTGGTCTAATTTGAATTATTGTATCAGTAGAGACTCTTATTTTGCTGCAGAAAAACTTAACAGCTTCTATTTTCCAGGTTGCTTTCACACTGTGAAATTCCATATTCATCACTGCCCCCACAGAATAAGTCTACTGTAGAAGTATGGTTCTTGTCAAGCATGTAAGAAGGCCTAGCCTTCTATCCTACCACTATCAAAAGTGTGGGCCATGTGCCTCATGTGCAAATATGTTCTCAGTTTTAGAGGTCCTGACTAATTTACTTTCCTGGAGTTTCATATTCTGATTCTACATGCTTGAAAAATGACTCCCAATTCCTTCCACAGCTCCTGTTCTCCATATTTCCAAAAGAAAAGCATGCTCCTCACTCACTAGTAGTTTATTGCATCAGACCAGGACTTGAAAAACAAAAAGGCCTACCCACAATTGTAAGCAGAGGTTGTGCTTATGTTTCCTGATTGCCCAGACCCAAATAATCACACAGAAACTAGACTAATTACAACACTGTTTGGCCAATAGCTTAGGTGTATTCCTACCTTGTGGGCCCTTATTTCGATATGGCACAAAAGCCATTACCCCGATTTGAGCTGATTATATAGCTCTGCAGACAAGCTGTCTGTGCCCTTAACAAAAGCCAGGATGTCTTGCTCCTAGCTTTTTTTGTTAAAGTGTGGATTACCTGAGAAGAGGTGTTGACTGAAACTGGTCAGGATGTTTGGGGCTTCTTCCTTTTGCAATTTGGAGGTTGTCTTATAGAGATGCTAATTCAGGGCCCACCTGACTGCTAGATGGAGACTTGACTTAAGCCCTGGCACTTGGTTGCCTAGGTGATGGTGTAATGTGTTTTCCCCACTCAATTTGGTGTGGGTATATAAAATGTTTGGACAATAAACGGAGATTCTGGCCCTTTCCATGATGACGGTGTGAGCTGTGTCAGTTCTTTTCTTCGCGACTCTGTTCCAGCCAGATTTAGGGAATTAGAGAAATTATGTTGGACCCTCAAGGGCCCCGACACTACCTATCTCTTATATCTTAAAATGACCCATTCCTGTTATTTTATATTTTAACTCACAGCTAGTGGTTTGTTACCTCTTGCTTCTTAGGCAGCTACATGGCATCTGTCTTCTTTAGCAGCTACATGGTGTCTCTCTGAATCTGACTACTCTCTCTATATATCTCTTCTAGTCTGGCTATATTAAGCCCTGTCATAGTCCCAGATCCAGGGATACAGTGGGTTTATGTTGCCATTAAGCAACTTGTAGGACTCTGTTCACAAACCCCATTTAAGTGTTCCATATCCAGACCTCTCAAAAGTGCAACCAGCACAAACCATGAAGCTGGCTCTTAAAGAAACTGTGCTTCTGCTTGCAGCCAGCTAAAACAGCCTATCTGGAAAAAAATGCAGCCACCAAGAAGTACCATTTGGCTCCTATTGCTGTGCATCCAGAAGCCCTTTTTTCTTTTTCTTTTTTTATTAATTTATTTATTCATTAAAGATTTCTGTCTCTTCCCCACCACCGCCTCCCATCTCCCTCCCCCTTCGCCAATAAAGTCCCTCTCCTTCATCATCCCAAAGAGAGATAAGGGTTCCCTGCCCTGTGGGAAGGCGAAGGACCACCCACCTCTATCCATGTCTAGTAAGGTGAGCATCCAAACTGCCTAGGCTCCCACAAAGCCAGTACGTGCAGTAGGATCAAAAACCCATTGCCATTGTTCTTGGGTTCTCAGTAGTCCTCATTGTCTGCTATGTTCAGCAAGTCCAGTTTTATCCCAGGCTTTTTCAGACCGAGGCCAGCTGGTCTTGTGATGGAGGAAGGTCATTGGTTAATTAAATAAAGAAACTGCTTGCCCTGATAGGTTAGAATATAGTTGGGTGGAGTAAACAGAACAGAATGCTGGGATGAAGAGGAAGTAAGCTCAGAGAAGCCATGCTCCCCTCTCCCGGGCAGACACGATCGATGAAGCTCCGACCCAGGATGGACGTAGGCCAGAATCTTCTGAGCGGTGCTTAACCATAACTGTCAAGAGAAGAGAAAAAGGAAAGAAAGGAAATAGAAAGAAAAGATAAAGAACCTGAGGACCTGGTCCCCAGTCAAATGCACTGCATGGGAATGTGCGGTGCTAACACACAGGCGGACCGGCCCCGGGGACCGATCCAAACAAAGCTCTGGCAAGGGAAAGCAACCACAGTAGAACAAAAGTGACTGTAGAAGAATGAGAGACACTCACCAATGAGAGCACCGATTGAAGATATTAGGGAAGCAGGCGAAGTGGAAAAGAACCCAGTTCGGGAGTCACGTGGCACCAATCTTATTCCTAGAAAAATGAGGGGGTCAGCAAGCTCTGGTGGGTCACCAGTGGTGCTGGGTGCCAGCTCCAGAGTCCGGCACCCTAGCGGTGACAGAGTTCCCATCAGCGGGAAGCCACACGCAGAATTCCCAATGTGCGGCGGTTGTGAGCAGACCCATGGACACAGAAAAGTAGCCATAAAAGCAGCTGCTAGCCCCAAAGAGACGGTAGTTGGTACCCAAGGTGGGCTGGTGGAGTCACCATGCAACAAGTGGCTACAGTTTCCCACCAGAGGGAGGGCACACGCAGTGCAGGCAATGGCGGCGGGTAAGAGACACATAGACACAAAAGATAGGCATAGGTATTTATTAAGAAAGAGAGAGAGAGAAAGGGGGAGAGAGAGAGAGAGAGAGAGAGAGAGAGAGAGAGAGAGAGAGAGAGAGAGAGAGAGAGAGGAGGAGGAGAGAGGCAAAGCCCCATGTGTATACCTGGAGAGAAAATGAGGAGAGAGCGTGATGGCGAGCGGGGTCAGAGGTTAAAAAGGAGTGGGCATGGCTAGGGCAGGGACAGAAAGAATAACAACTGCCCCATCCTTAGGCTGCCAAGCTCAGGACTAGTCTGACCTGAAGCCAACTACGAGCACGCATAGCAGCAGAAGCACCATTGCTCAAGTTGAAACAGTGGGACTGGGCCAGGCGCATGGTATTGAGGGAAAGGCATGGGGCAGGGGAGATGGTGTCGGTAGGACAGCAGCCAGCAGGATGGGGCAGACTGGCTGGCGGATGGGCAGGCTGGCTGGTTTAGGTTGACTTGGCCATCTGTGCAGCGGCCTCTGCAGCTCCTGCTCCGACTCCAGCTCCTGCTCAGAGTCAGAAGAGCAACCCCCAGCGCAGCCTCCAGCGGCTCTGCAGCCAAAGGCAGTCACAGGCTGAAGGAAGGGCGTTCGATATTGTGTCTTTCGCTTCTTGACTGCAACCGGCTCCACCATTCCTACTCTTTCTCATATGCTTTATCTACATTATACATTTCAGTCCTACGATTGTGCGTGCATGCACACACACACACACACACA
>NW_026068555.1:41743-43527 GCF_014885135.2 Alexandromys fortis
TTACCAGAGAAGATCTTAACCTGCGTCTGTCTGGAGTGGGAGAATCATGGCGACTCCTCGACTAAGCTTCTTTCTCCCAGCATTCTCTTCTGTTTACTCCACCCACCTATGTTCTAACCAATAAAATGGGCCAAGGCAGTTTCTTTATTATAATTAACCAATGTCCTTCCTCCATCATTTCCCCTTTTTCTGTTTAAACAAAAAGAAAAAAGAAGGCTTTAACTTAACATAGCAAAATTACATGTAACAAAACAGTTATCAAGCAAGAATTACAGTTACAATATTTATATCTATTTTATCTTTTATCATAACAAAGGAAAACACCTGTAACTATCTATCTATTCTTCAAGTGCATCAAAGACTCCAGAAGGATATAATATTACCTAAGTAAACAAGAAATCCAAAACTCTAGAAATGACAGAGACATCTCGCTGCCTGGACAGTCACCCAAAGTTGCTTTGTACCGTTCGGGCATCCATCTTCAGCCTTCAGGCCCATAGTATCCAGAGACATTTTCATGAAGCAGGAAAATTCAAAGACAGTTCAGTCACTTTCTGCTGTGTCCTGCAGAATGTCTTGTGAATTCTTTTATGAAGCAGGAACCCCGAAAGACCATCTCAGGCCAGCCCCTAAGGGGGCGGACTCACCTCTGGCAAATGTTTACTGATAAATTGCACGCCCAGAAGCCTGCACTTCCCTTCCTGTTTCCTGTGCTCAGCGGGAATCTTGGTTTCGTGAGTCTGGTTTGTCCATTAAAGTTGTGCAAATATTTATTACAATTTGTCTTCATTAATCTAAGCCGCCACATTTGGCACCCAACATGGGGCATCGTTAATTAGGTCTTTCATGGTATAACCTGTGTGCCAGGGTCATCTCAGTTGGCAGTTGAGTGAAGTAATTTTTTGAGGGTGTTCACAGTAACCTTTCAGGAGGGCGTGGTCTATCATACCAAATTGGAATAGAAGAAATCCACAGGGACTCATCCTCTGCAGAAACAAAAGAAGGACTTTTCCAAAGCATCATAACCTTAGATCGAAATTCTGAAGTCAAGATACTTTTAGAACATATGTACAGGTTCAGCTTAGCAGCCCATATAATGAAATGTCTCTCTGTACTTAACTCCTTCACAGTCAAAAATTTTAAAGAAAAGACAATAATACAAAGAATCCAGACTTTTTGTGAATTTTCAATTTTTACGTGGCTTATTTTTCTTTATTTCTCTTAATCTATAACTATCTGTACTAATGTACTCTGTCTCTTTAAAGACTTTACCCTTAAAAGGGTAAAGTCCAGGATGGACGTAGGCTAGAATCTTCCTGGTAAGATAATATTAGAAATGGGCTAGTCCAGGTGTAAAAGTTAGCCGGGAAGAGGCCAGATATAATGGACCAAACAGTGTTTAAAAGAATACAGTGTCTGTGTAATTATTTTTGGGCATAAGCTAGCAGGCGGCTGGGAGCCAGGGTGCCGGGGACGCAGCCCCGCCGGTCCTATTACAACAGTCTTGGTGAGTTCCCAATAGAGCAACCCCATTGTCTCAGTGTGTGGTGGCACCCCTCGCGGTCCTGAGTTCCCAATAGAGCAACCCCATTGTCTCAGTGTGTGGGGGCACCCCTCGCGGTCCTGAGTTCCTTGCTCGTGCTCTCTCTCCTTCTGCTACTGATTTAGACCTTGAGATTTCTGTCTGGTGCTCCAATGTGGTTCTCTGTCTCTGTCTCCTTTCATCGCCTGATGAAGGTTAATATTCAGGAGGATGCCTATATGTTTTTCTTTGGGTTCTCCTT
>NW_026068556.1:0-4816 GCF_014885135.2 Alexandromys fortis
GATGCAGGGATGGTTCAACATACGCAAATCTATCAATGTAATCCACCATATAAATAAACTGAAAGAAAAGAACCATATGATCATTTCATTAGATGCTGAAAAAGCATTCGACAAAATTCAACACCCCTTTATGATAAAGGTCTTGGAGAGATTAGTGATACAAGGGTCATACCCAAGTATAATAAAAGCTATTTACAGCAAGCTGACAGCTAACATCAAATTAAATGGAGAGAAATTCAAAACCATCACACTAAAATCAGGAACACGACCAAGATAACCACTCTCTCCATACCTCTTCAATATAGTGCTGAAAGTTCTAGCAATAGCAATAAGACAATATAAGGGGATTCGAATCAGAAAGGAAGAAGTTAAGCTTTCGTTATTTGCAGATATGTTAGTATATATAAGCGACCCCAAAAACTCTATCAAAGAACTCCTACAGCTGATAAACACCTTTAGAAATGTGGCAAAATACAAGATCAACTCCAAAAAATCAGTTTCCTTCCTATATTCCTATACACTAAGTATAAGGAAACAGAGAGGGAAATCAGAAAAGCACCACCTTTCACAATAGCCACAAAGAGGAAAAAATTCCTTGGAGTAACTCTGACCAAGGAAGTGAAAGATCTATTTGACAAGAACTTTAAGTCTTTGAAGAAAGAAATTGAAGAGGACAACAGAAAAATGGAAAGCTCTCCCTTGCTCTTGGATTGGGAGGATCAGCATAAGTAAAAATGGCAATTCTACCAAAAGCAATCTATAGATTCAATGCAATTCCCATCAAGGCCCCATCAAAATTCTTCACAGACCTGGAGAAGACAATAATCAACTTTATATTGAAAAACAAAAAACCCAGGATAGCCAAAACAATCTTATACAATAAAGGATCATCTGGAGGCATTACCATCCCTGACTTCAAACTCTATTACAGAGCCACAGTAATGAAAACAGCTTTGTATTGGCATAAAAACAGATACGATGACCAATGGAATCATCTAGAAGACCCAGATTTTAACCCACAAACCTATGAACACCTCATTTTTGATAAAGGAGCTAAAAGTATACAATGGAAAAAAGAGAGCAACTTCATCAAATTGTGCTGGCAAAACTGGATGTCAATCTGTGGAAGAAGGAAAATAGATCCATATCTATCACCATGCACAAAACTCAAGTGCAAGTAGATTAAAGCCCTCAATATCAGTCTGAAAACACTGAACCTGGTAGAAGAGAAAGTGGGAATTACTCTACAACACGTGGGCACAGGAGGCCACTTCCTACGTATAACCCCAGCAGCACTGACATTAAGGGCTTCATTGAATAAATGGGACATCCTGAGACTGAGAAGCTTCTGTAAAGCAAAGGACACTATCACTAAGACAGAAAGGCAACCAACTGACTGGGAGAAGATCTTCACCAACCCCGCAACTGACAAAGGTCTGATCTCCAAAATATATAAAGAATTCAAGAAACTAGACCGTAAACAGCTAATCAACCCAATTATAAAATGGGGCACTGAGCTGAACACAGAAATCTCAACAAAAGAAGTTCAAATGGCCAAAAGACACTTATGGTTATGCTCAACTTCCTTAGCAATCAGGGAAATGCAAATCAAAACAACTTTAAGATACCATCTTACACCTGTCAGAATGGCTAAAATCAAAAACACCAATGATAGCCTTTGCAGAAAAGGTTGTGGAGAAAGGGGTACACTCATCCATTGCTGGTGGGAATGCAAACTTGTGCAACAACTTTGGAAAGCAGTGTGGAGGTTTCTCAGGATATTCGGGATTAACCTACCCCTGGACCCAGCAATAACACTCTTGGGAATATACCAAAGAGAGGCCCTATCATACAACAAAAGTATATGCTCAACTATGTTTATAGCAGCATTGTTTGTAATAGCCAGAACCTGGAAACAACCTAGATGCCCTTCAATGGAAGAATGGATGAAGAAAATATGGAATATATTACATATTAGAGTACTACTCAGCAGTAAAAAACAATGACTTCTTGAATTTTGCATACAAATGGATAGAAATAGAAAACACTATCCTGGGTGAAGTAAGCCAGACCCAAAGAGAGGAACATGGGGTGTACTCACTCATATTTGGATTCTAGCCATAAATAAAGGACATTGAGACTATAATTAGTGATCCTAGAGAAGCTAAATAAGAAGGAGAACCCAAAGAAAAACATATAGGCATCCTCCTGAATATTAACCTTCATCAGGCAATAAAAGGAGACAGAGACAGAGACTCACATTGGAGCACCAGACAGAAATATCAATGTACAGATCAGGAGCAGAAGGAGAGTGAGCACGAGCAAGGAACTCAGGACTGCGAGGGGTGCATGCACACACTGAGACAATGGGGATGTTTTATTGAGATCTCACCAAGGCCAGCTGGCCTGGGATAAAACCAGACTCGCTGAACATAGTGGACAATGAGGACTACTTAGAAATCAAGATCAATGGCAATGGGTTTTTGATGCTACTGTACATACTGGCTTTGTGGGAGCCTAGGCAGTTTGGATGCTCACCTAACTAGACCTGAATGGAGGTGGGTGGTCCTTGGACTTCCCACAGGGCAGGGATCCTAATTGATCTTTGGGCTGACAAGGGAGGGGGACTTGTTTGGGGCAGGGGGAGGAGGACGAAAATGGGAGGCAGTGGCGGGGAAGAGACAGAAATCTTCAATAAATAAATAAATAAATTTTAAAAAATGTAATGTATGTAGGTTGTTAATGGATAATCATCGATAATAGTCAAGCTTTTAGTCATGTTAGTTATATTTTCTAGATGTGCACAGATATATTTCAGATAGGCATTCTTTTTATCTTTCAAGACTACAGAATATGGCATTTAAATGTTTTGATAACTTAGGGCTTTTCATATCAATGTGACAATTCTGCTCCTGGCAGCACTTATCTACTTCAAGAGGAAGATGGGCACCAAAGAGGCCCATTATGGAATTTGATAGCCATTTGGGCAAGAAACTGCTCTTGCCTGGACTGATGCATAAACTGGACACAAAGAACCCGCAGAGAGAAGACTACTGATCTTGCCTAAAGGTGAGATGGTCTTTTGGAGTTCCTGACTCATGAAAGTGTCTGTGAGACATTCTTCTGGACACAGAAAAAAGTAACTGGACTGTCTTTGGAATTTCCTGCTTCATGTAAATGTCTGGTGAATACTATGGGCCTGTAGGCTGAAGATGGATGCCCCAATTGTACAGAGAAACTTTGGGTGACTGTCCAGGTAGTGAGATGTCTCTGTCATTTCTAGAGTTTTGAAGTTGCTTATTTCTTGTTTTTTTTTTAGGTAATATTGTATCCTTCTGGAGTCCTTGATAGAGTTGAAGAATAGATAGATAGTTACAGATTTCCATTGTTATGATAGATGATAAAGTAAATATAAAATTATAACTATAATTCTTGCTTGATAACTATTTTGTTATATGTAATATTATATGTTAAAGTGAAAGCCTTTCTTTTTTGTTCATACAGAAAAAGGGGAAATGATGTAGGTGGGTCTTCTATCTATCTGTTGCTTTCATTGTTTAATTACTAAAGAAAACTGCTTGGCCTGATAGGTCAGAACATAGGTAGGCAGTGAAGAGAGAACAGAATGCTGGGAGGAAGAAGGCAGTGAGGCAGATGCGATTAAGCTCTGACCTAATTTGGATGCAGGCTAGAATCTTTCCCAGTAAGCCATCACCTTGTGGTGCTACACAGATTATTAGAAATGGGTTAAGCAAGATATGAGAGTTAGACAAGAAGATGGTAGATATAATGGGCCAGGCGGTGTTTAAAAGAATACAGTTTGTGTGTTGTTATTTCGGGTGTAAAGCTAGCCATGCGAGAGCCGGGCAGGACAAAAAGCAGGCCTGCTCACCTCATCACTATATATCATAACTAAAGAAAACTATAACTATAAATTCTTCACCTCCATATAAGACTCCAGAAGGATATGATATTATCTAAGTAAACAGGATGTGTTGAAATATGAGCGGCGGGGCTGCGTCCCCAGCACCCCAGCCTCCTGCCCGAAATAACAACACACAAACTGTATTCAGTTAAACACCGCTTGGTCCATTTCTATCTATCCTCTTCTCGGCTAACTCTCGCCTCTGGACTAGCCCATATCTAGTAATGTATGTAAGCACCCCAAGGTGCGCTTACCAGGAAGATTCTAACCTATGTCCATGTTGGTTCGGAGCTTCATCGCGTGTGCCTCAGAGAGCAGAGCTATCAGGAGAGTGGAGCATGGCATCTCTGCTCCAGAGCAGAGCAGTGGAGTGTCTCCGGGATCAGAGCAGAGTCTGACCTCACTTCCTCTTCCCAGCATCCTATTCTGTTTACTCTTCCCACCTATGCTTTAACCTATCAGGGCCAGCCAAGCAGTTTCTTTATTGCTCAGCCAAT
Organism: Alexandromys fortis; assembly: GCF_014885135.2. Lineage (NCBI taxonomy): Eukaryota > Metazoa > Chordata > Mammalia > Rodentia > Cricetidae > Alexandromys > Alexandromys fortis. The sequence goes on from NW_026068556.1 coordinate 4,423, forward strand.
GAAATCAACAGATTCATATGACACTCCCACATCACTTCCCCTTTTTCTGTTTAAACAAAAAAAGGAAGGCTTTAACTTAACATAGCAAAATTACATATAACAAAACAGTTATCAAGTAAAAATTACGATAATCTATATCATAACTAAGAAAAACTATAACTATAACTATTCTTTAACTCCATCAAAAACTCAAGAAAGATATACTATTACCTAAGCAAACAAGAAATCCAAAACTCTAGAAATGACAGAGACATCTCGCTGCCTGGACAGTCACCCAAAGTTCCTCTGTACCGTTGGGGCATCCATCTTCGGCCTACAGGCCCATAGTTTCCAGCAGACATTTCCACAAAGCAGGAAATTTCAAAGGCAGTCACTATCTGCTTGTCCTGAAGAA
>NW_026068556.1:9921-11628 GCF_014885135.2 Alexandromys fortis
TATCCCAAAAGTGGTAGACTTAACCTCATAAAGAGAACTTCTTGAATTCTTCTTAGAATTGTATGTGATGCTCCAACAACTGGAGCCCGTACATTCTATACTGATGCAAATAAATCAGGGAAAGCAGGTTACAAGGCAGAAGAATTGAGTAAGGTGGAACAAAGCCCTTATAATTCTGTCCAAAAGGCAGAATTATATGCCATTCTTATAGTGCTAAGGGATTTTAAAGAACCTCTTAATATAGTTACAGATTGACAATATGCAGAAAGAGTTATCTTGCATTTTGAAACCCCTGAATTTATACCAAATGACACAGAGTTGACTTCATTGTTTATCCAGGTACAAGACATAATCAGGAACAGACTTTGTCCGATGTACATAACATACATCTGGTCCTATACAGATCTGCCTGGTCCTCTAGCACAAGGCGATGCCGAGATTGATCAACTATTGATTGGAAGCGTGTTGCAGTCCTCAGAATTTCATAAAAAGCGTCATGTCAATAGTAAAGATTTTTCCATTACATGGCAACAAGCTAAGGACATTATAAAGAGATTTCCTACTTGTTCTTTCTATGATCAAATGCCATTTCTTGCAGGGAGTAACCCAAAGGGTACTAAGATAAATGAAATGTGGTAGATGGATATGTTCCACTTTATGGAATTTGGTGAATTAAAATATGTTCACCACACCATAGGCATGTATTCAGGTTTTCAATGGGCTACTGCCCTGAGCTCAGAAAAGGCTGATTCAGTAATCACACATTTATTGGAAGTTATGGCCATCATGGATATACCTGCACAAATAAAGACAGATAATGGTCCAGCATATGTACCTAAGAAAATGAAATGCTTTTTTGATTATTATAATATAAAACACATTACAGGTATACCAAATAATTCTACAGGTCAGGCAGTTATAGAAAGATCACATCGTACTATAAAGGATATGCTGAACAAACAGAAAGGGACCGAAAATACCCTCAGAAATAGATTACATAATGCTTTATTAACCTTGAATTTTCTTAACGCTAATGAGACAGGAATGACAGCAACAGAAAGACATTGGATAATGGAAAAGTCTGCTGAACTAAATCAACCAATTTATTTCAAAGATGTGCTGACCTCCCAATGGAAGCCAAGAGATGTGCTATGTTGGGGAAGGGGTTTTGCTCTTATTTCCACAGGAGAAGAAAAATTGTGGATACCAACAAAATTAATAAAGTTTCGATTTGAAGGGGAGAAACCTCTTGGAAAGGAGAAATAACAGCTCATCCACAATGATGATATTTATACAGGTGGTAAGAAAAACATAGAATGAGGGCAGGGTTCTCTTCTTATCTCTGCAGGAAAACATTCATCTTCAGAAAATTCAAGGGACCCTGGATGTTTGAATACTGACAGATGGAAACTACAACCCAATAAAATCACCAAGAAAATCAAATACATCTCGTAAGTAAAATTATTCCACTCTTCTATTTAAATGTGTGTTAATGTGCATTTATTTATAAATATATAGAGCTGGTTTTGAAGTTGGACTCTGGTTCAGTCCCTGTCCAATTCCAAGCCTGTTGGTAAGAGAAAAACCCAGAGTTTCTGGAGTTTCTGTCTCATGTCAAGAGCCATGATATGTGACAGAAAGAAATATGAGTTTAGAAAACATCTTTGCTTTTCTTCATATCTATTATACTTTTCATTGAATATATCT
>NW_026068556.1:12180-30756 GCF_014885135.2 Alexandromys fortis
TATATTTACCATATTGCAGTGTACATTTCTACCTCTGATTATGATACTTATATATTGTTTGTGTATTGATATATATATATATTTACCACACTGCAATGCATATTTGTACATTGTTTATATTTGGAGGTCATTGTCCTCATCTGTTTCACAGTAGTTTATTGTCTTAGTCTTTAATTTAGATAGGTATTGAGAATTATATAGATCAATAGTATTCTAGGTTTGTCATTTATAATTAGACTAATCAGGTTCTTTAGATACATAGAGATTATACTCAATATAGATAGAAAATCTTCAACCTCTTCAAAGAGCTGTAGGAAATGGCCTTTAATCTAACTCAGAGTTTTGTGATAGTGAGGCACAATTTCTCCTGGCAACACCACTTGATTCCTGAGAGAATGTTGAGCACCAAAGACACTGTACCTGGAACCTTTCTTTTTGGCAGAACTGGCTTTTTGGCAAAGAAATGCCCATACCTCAACCACTGACAGAGATACAGAGCGTGCATCAATGGATAAAACAGGACTGTCATATCCTGCCAAGACAGGGTAAGATAGTTTTGAAAAGTTGCTTGCCCTTGAAATGGTATGTCAGTTATGTTAGCCCTTAGCCAAAGTTTATTGCTTCAACGCTGCAAACATGACTTTCTGTGATTGCCCAGGTAGCTAGTTGTCTCTGTGATATGTTGCATGTTTTGGAAGTTGTTTTACTGAACTTCCTAATTACCCAGGTAACATTATTTTCCTTCTCAGATCTTCGATGGGGTTGAAGACTATATAAATGTAGTTACTTTCCTCTCATTACTTGGCCAAATTATTTATTATACAAGACCTAAGCTAGTTAGAATAGGATATTTGTACTTATTGTATATAATTTTGTAGTAGGTTTAGAACTCTCTTACTTAAACAAAAGGGGGAGGTGTTGTGGGAGGTCCTTCCACTCCTCCAGCCAATAGTTGCTGAGATACCAGCCCATTGGGTTTCTCTCCCTTTAAAAATGCGGCCACTTCCCTCTCCTCTCTCCCTTACTTCCTACTCCCCTCTCAGCGACTAGACTCCCTTCCTGATTGAGTAGAGGGCTGTTGTCTGGGACGGTGATCTGTAAGTTTTTTTCCCTTTAAATAAATAACCATTCTATTAATCATAATTCCAGACTGGTGTGGGATTGTTTGTGACTCATTCCTTCGCCTTCATGCGGGTCAAATATGATCCAGTTATTCTCAGTCACTCTGGAAGACATACTTTCTCAGAAAAATTAGAAACTCTGGTGCCCTTTATAAAAAAAAAAAAAAAAACACTCTTGGAGATAGAACAAACATGGAGATGAATCAAAAATTCAAATAGAAACTAAGAAACATATATTTTGGCAGACTTTTGTAAAGGATAAAAGAAAAAAGCTGACAGTACAAATATATAGCGTTGTAATTGTGGGATTACTGGACACAGGCATGGATGGGACTATCATTACTCCACAATCCTTGCATTTAAATTGGCCTCTTAAAGAGATCAATGTTCAATATCTAAGAATTAGAACAGTATCTCAAGTAAAACAAAACTTAAAATGAGCTGTATGCTTAGTGCCATATGACAGAGAGGAAAGCTGATGTCATATGTGGTTAATATAGCAATAAATCTATAGTGGGAACATGATCTGTTGCAGCAATGGAATACCCAGATTATCATCCCTGCAGCTTCAGAAATGAAACATAAATCAACTCATGTTTCTGGAAAGAATATTATAAAGTTCTATACAAAAAAAATCACCAATCACTCTGGCTATTAAAACACAAACAAATAGCAAGCTTTCAGAAGTACCAATAGTCCTACCTTTAAAATAGTTAACTAAGAAAGTTATATGGGTTAAAAATGGCCTTTAATAAAAGAGAACCTGCACGTTTTAGAACAAATGGTACATTAGCAACTAGATGCTCAGCCCTTGTAATACTTCTATATCTGTTATTAAAAAGAAATCTGGAAAATGGAGAATGGTAATAGATCTAAGAGCTGAATAAAGTGAGTGAGACCTCTAAAATATGAAATTCCTTTGCTTTCCTTATTACATATATTTTGCCTCTTGCAGTTACTGAATTAAAAGATTGTTTCTTTACTATACCTTCAAAGGAAAAAGAAAGAAAAAAATTGCTTTCACAATGCCTACTTATAATAACTCTAAGCCTTCTAAAAGATATCATTGGAGGATCCTTTCACAGGGAATGTTAAATAGCCCTACCATATGTTTATATTTTGTACGTCAGCCATTAGAAAAAAAAAATATGTAAGCAATTTCCTAACTCTATAGTTTACCATTGCAATGAGGACATTTTGCTATCTGATTCAAATGGTGATACTTTAGAAAGAATATTTGAAGAATTAAAGAAAGTTATGCCTAGTTGGGGATTACAAATTGTTGCTGGAAAAATATATAGAGGAAATTCTATCATTTTGTTCATTAAGTTTAATTTTTTCTTTTTTTCTTTATTTTTAATAGAAAACTATCATTTTTCATTATACATACTAATCCAAGTCCCTTCTCCTTCCCCTCCTCCCATTCCTTCTACATACCTCCCAACCACACCCCCATCCAATCCTTAGAGAGGGTAAGGCACATTGCTATGGGGAAGGTCCAAGTCCCTCCCTTCTATATCTAGGCTGAGCAAGGTATCATCTAAAAAGTATAGGTTAGATTGGGGGAGGGGGGAATGGGAGCGAGTGGCTGGGAAGAATCATAAATCTTTAATAAATAAATAAAAATAAAAAAAAATAAAATAAAAAAGTATAGGTTACCCAAAATCCAGTACATGTAAGGGATAAATCCACTGCCAGTGGCCCCTAAATCTGTCCCAGCCATACAACTGTCAACTACATTCAGCAGGATTAGTCTGATCCTATGCTTGCTCATTCCCAGTACATCTGGAGTTAGTGTGCCTCCATGAGCACAGGTAGACTGTTTCAGTGGTTATACCCATTATGGTCTTGATCTCTTTGCTCATATTTTTATTCCTTTCACTATTCAACTGGACTTTGGGATCTTAGCCCAGTGCTCGAATGAGAGCATCTGTCTCTGTTTCCATCAATTGCTGGGTGAAGGTTCTATGGTAAGATTTTGTCATTTATTTATTTTTAAAAAAATATGTTTACAGAAAATTAGAACACAGAAAGCATAAGTTAGAAGAGATTGAGTGAAGACTCTTAATGACTTCCAAATTTTGCTAGGAGATATTTCCAATCGACAGTTCACTTCTGGAATAACAACTTTTCATATAATTCGTTCAAATGCAACATTAGATGGTGACAAAAACTTAAATAGTAACAGGAATTAACAGTGGAAGTGTATATCACACTTCGGATCCCAGACATGTCTGCATTAGAAATGCGCTGAAGGCCTCAGAATTTCATCAAATAACATCTCAATATCAACAGTTTAAAAAGGGTCTTTTGTATTATATGGCAACATGTTAATGAGATTATAAAGAAATGTCCTACTTATTCTTTATATGACAAAATGCCACTGCCTGCTAAAATTAATCTGAAGGACACTCAAAGGAATGAAATCTGTCAGATGGATGTATTCCATTGTTGCAATGAGGAGTGACGGGCTATGGTTCCTGGCGTCCAGCCGCCCGCATGGCTAGCTTTATCTGAAATAATTACACAGAAACTGTATTCTTTTAAATACTGCTTGGCCTATTAGTTTTAACCTCTTATTGGCTAGTTCTTACATATTGATCTAACCCATTTTTAATAATCTGTGCAGCCCACAAGGTGGCCTACCAGGGAAGATTTTAGCCTGCGTCTGTCTGGAGTGGGAGAATCACGGCAACTGCCTGACTTGGCTTCTTTTTCCTAGCATTTTGTTTTTTCTACTCTGCCTACCTAATTTTCTGTCTTATCAGGCCAAGCAGTTTTCTTTATTAGTTAACCAATGAAAGCAACAGATAAGATACTAGACCCACCTCCATCATTTCCCTTTTTCTGTATAAACAAAAAAGAAAGGCTTTAACTTTAACATAGTAAAATTACATATAACAAAACAGTTATCAAGTAAGAATTACAGTTATAATATTTATAACGACTTTATCTTTTATCATAACTAAGGAAAACTATAACTATTCTTTTTTCAACTCCATCAAAGACTCCAGAAGGTTATAATATTACCTAGGCAAACAAGAAATCCAAAACTCTAGAAATGACAGAGACATCTCGCTGCCTGGACAGACACCCAAGTTTTTTTTGTACTGTTGGGGCATCCATCTTTAGCCTTCAGGCCCATAGTATCCAGCAGACTTTTCCATGAAGCAGGAAATTTCAAAGACAGTTCAGTCACTTTCTGCTGTGTCCTGCAGAATGTCTCACAGACTCTTTCATGAATCAGGAAGCCCAAAAGAACATCTCACCTTTAGGCACCTTCAGCAGTCTTCTCTCTGCAGGTTTTTTTGTGTCCAGTTTATGCAACAGTCCAGGCAAGAGCAGTTTCTTGCCCAAATGGCTATCAAACTCCATAAGGATCCTCTTCGATGCCCATCTTCCTCTTGAAGTAGATCAGTGCTGCCAGGAGCAGGAGTGTCGCATTGTCATGAAAAGCCCTAAGTTATCAAAACATTTAAATGCCATATTCTGTAGTCTTTGAAAGATATGAAGAATGCCTATCTAACTAAAATATATCTCTGTATATCTAGAAAATTTAACATGACTACAAGCTTGACTATTATCCATTAACAACCTATATACATTACATTTTTAAATGAACTATACAATTACAATACCTTAATCAATATAAGAAATACATGTACATATGAGAAAATTGACCTTAAAATCCATACCAAAGCAAATTATTCATATCTATATCATATCCCCCTTTAAATGTAAAAGAACATTCATAAACCATATTTGGGAACATGGGCACAGTTTTTTTCTCTCCAAACTGTTTTTGTTGAATGGGGGCACTGTTAATCAGATCATTTAGGGTGTAACCTGTGTGCCAGGTTCATCTCAGTCAGAAGTTGAGTGAAGCAATTTTTTGAAGGTGTTCACAGCAACCTTTGAGGAGGGCGTGGTCTATCATAACATATTGGGATAGACGCAATCCATAGGGTCTCATCCTCTGTGATAACAAAAGAAGACCCTTTCCAAAGCATCATATCCGTAGACCCAAATTTTGAAATCATAATAGCCTTATTTCCATTCTGGTCTACCTTGGTAGCCCATGTAATGAAATGTCTCTCTGTATTTAGCTCCTTCATAGTCAAAAAATTTAAAGAAAATACAATGTACATAATCCAGATTTTCTGTGAATGTTTTATTTTTACGTGGCTTATTTTTACTTTATCATTTTATTTTATCTCTTTAAAGACTTTACCTTTTTTAAAAAAAAAAGGCATTAACTTTTATTTTCTATATTCTTTTTCTTTTCTCTCCCAAGCCTATGTGCATTCATCCAACACTGTCATGTATTTAGTGGTCTTTTATCTCTGAATTTGTCGTATTGTGAAGCTGTAATTTTTTTTTTACTATCCAGGACCATTTTTTTAAAATGTTAAGCACTTCTTAAAAACTTAAGTTGCGCCGTGTAGATGTAATATGGTAATAGGTAGAGCCTGTTTCCTGCCCAGTCTAAACCTTAACTGCGCTGTTATTATGGTAATTATGGCAGTTCCTGCCTGAGACCAGCACAGTTCATCATGGCGGAGCTGAGCTGCTCCTGCCTCTGAGTCATTTGGTGCCCCTGAGCACAGTTTTAGGCACACATCAGTCCATCAAGCAAGCCTTAGCACTTTACTCCAAATGTTCCATTTAAAAGCTCTGTCTCCCACAGGAGCCAGAGAGAGATTGCAATGGCGCCACAGCCCAGAAAGCAGGCATTTTAAAACAGCCAGTTTTTTTCTATTATTGAGTCAGGACAATTTTTTTTTTTTTGTGGCACACAACCCACAAACAGCAAAGAGCTGTCTTAAATTCTCTCTCCCTTTTTTAAAAAGTCCTCTCAGCTTTTTAAGTGGATTTATTCCATCACATTGGAGCACCACTCTGTGGCAATGAGGAGTGGTGGGCTACGGTTCCTGGCACCCGGCCACCCGCATGGCTAGCTTTATCTGAAATAATTACACGGAAACTATATTTTTTTAAATACTGCTTGGCCTATTAGTTTTAACCTCTTATTGGCTAGCTTTCACATATTGAAATAACCCATTTTTAATAATCTGTGTAGCCCATGAGGTGGCTTACCAGAAAAGATCTTAACCTGCATCTGTCTGGAGTGGAAAAATCATGGCGACTCCCTGACTTGGCTTCTTTTTCCTAGCATTTTGTTTTGTCTACTCTGCCTACCTAATTTTCTGACCTATCAGGCCAAGCAGGTTTTTTTTTTATTAGTTAACCAATAAAAACAACAGATAAGATACAAGACCCACATCCACCATTCCATTTTGTAGAATTTTGAATATTAAGATATGTACATCATACCATTGACAACTCTTCTAGTTTTCAATGAAAATCTTCTTTGAGTTTGGAAAAGTCTGTTGTGGTAATCATAGGTATACTAGCAAAAATACAGACCATGGTCGAGAATATGTCTCTAATAAAATACAACTGTTTTTTTTTTGCTTATTATCACATAAAACATATCACAGGTATTCCACACAATTCTTCTGGTCATGCAGTTATAGAAAGACCAAATAGAACTATAAAGGGGGTGTTAAAAAACAGGAAAAGATGGAAAATACCCCAAGAAATAGATTACATAATGCTTTTTCAACCATTAATTTTCTTAATAAAGGAACAAAAGCATCAGAAAGTCATTGAATAATAAAAAAATTGCTGTATTAAAATAGCCAGTATATTTCAAGGATGTGTTGATCTCAGAATGGAAACCAGGATATGTGCTACATTGGGGAAGGGATTTTGCTCTTATTTCCACAGGAGAAAAAAAGCTATGAATACCATCAAAATTAATCAAGATTTGGTTTGAAAAGGAGAATCCTCTTGGTAAAGAGAATTGACAGCTCATCTGCAGAGGTGACAGTCCTACAGGTCTAATGAAACTGCATTAGATTTGGGTCAATTTTCTGTTCCTGACTTTGCAGAAAAATACTCATCTTCAAAAAGTCGAGACCTTAGACATGTAGACAACTTGAAAGAAAATGAAAGATTTACGGAAAGAATCACCAAGGAAAGAGAAATCTGACTTATCTTTTGCAGGTTAAAATTTCACTACTAAACATACATTTCTCTCTACTTCTCAGTATAAAGATAGTCTCATTTAAAAATCAAAGCAAGTGAAAAAGTCTGTCTCAAAAAACAACAAACAAAATCACAGCTAGGTTTTGAGTTGGAGAGTGGCTATATATCTCTAAGTCCAAACATTTTGTTAAAAGAAAAATTCAGAGTTTCTGTCTCATATCAGGATCCACCTGGTATGGGACAGAAGGAAGAGAAAATTATCAAAATTTTGCTTTAAGAAATTTACTTCTCCCCATTCATGTTTTTATCTCTTTGATAATTTTCAGTGAATATGTCTTTATCAATATTGTTTAATTTTCCACAATGAACAATAAATATTCCTGCAGTAGTTCTTAGGTTGCTAAGAATAAGATGAGATCCCACAGAAACAATCCCACCTGGTTGATATGATATCATTATTCTGATAGCACCACTTTAAAATCAGTTTTTGATTTTGCTCAAGATTATTCCAAAAGTTTTAGCCATAATTTCAAATAAGAACCTCAGACAATCCCTATTGACTACCCAGAGACTATCTGCAATTATAACAAATGTTAATCTTGAAACTTAACCATCATATAATTTTTACAAGATCCCATAGAAATAATATTACCCCCTATGACATGTGAACTAATTCTAGAAAATGATGTCCCCTCTCCCAACAAAATTTGTCCTCAGGACTAGGGATATTGCTGGTGGTTGATAAAAAATTGCTTTAGGGTTGCAGTGGAAATGAAGTAAGCACACAGTTCTCTCTTGAAAAAAAGGGAATGGATGGAATGGGATAATAGGTAGATTAATGTGAGGTTACTCATACTAATAATAATAGTGAGTAATAGTGACATTACTTGTGAGCAATTATTTATAGATAGTTTATTTTAGTATAGATTCTTGTATATTGATACAAATTTAAATTATATTAGTTATATTTAATATACTACTATTTATGTTTACTATATATGTATATATATATGCAAAGTTGTTTTGTCATATTTATGAATACCTGTCTCTAACTTTACTTAAGATATTTTGTAGATTGATGCAGTTTTAGAACATATTCATTATGCTTCACCATACATTTCTTCCTCTAATCAAGATACTCCCATATTGTTTATATTTTGATGCCATTGTCCTCATTTGCTGAACATTTGTTTAAAGATTGTTTTATTTTTTTATATGAAGCCTTAGTCTTTAAACAATATAGGTATTATGAATTAGAGGTCAATAGTCATCTATGTATGTCATACTTTTAGTTAGATTAGTCAAATTATTTAGATGTATAGACATTGCATAGATAGGTAATCTTCAAACACTTCAAATAAGTGTAGAATATGACATTTAAATAACTTAGGACTCAGCCACTGTGAGACATGATTGTTCCTGGCAACACCAATCTATTCTAGAGAGATTGTTGGGAACTGAAGATACTGTATTTGAAGGTTGTTTTCTTCTTAGCAAAACTGGACTTTGGGCAAAGAACTGCCCCTGCCCTGACTACTGACAAAATGCAATGTGTCCAGACTGCACAAGCAGGATACAAGAAAAAGACTACCAAACCTTGCAATGACAGAGTAAGAAGGTTGTTTTAATTGCCTTGCCTCTGAAAATGTTCTGTCAATTATTCTAGGCCTCAGCCAAAGTTGATTGCTCCAACACTATCAAATGAGTCTTTGGGTGTTTGTCTGGGTTGCCACTTGTTTCTGTCATTTATTTCACCTTTTGTACGTAACTTGATTGTACTTACTGTTTACTAAAGTAATATTTCTCTTATCAGGTGTTTGATGTTGTAGAAGATTAGATACTCATATGTACTTTCCTCTCATGATGTAGCCAAGCCATTTTTAATTTAAGACATAGACTCCTTAGGAAAGGATAACTATTGAAACATTTAGCATATGTTTTTTGTTTAATGTTGTTCACGCTGGTTGGAATTCTAATTTTTACGTATGTTTTTGCTTCTTCTTTCACAAGGACAATATTTGTTTGTATTGTACATAATATTGTATTAGGCTTGGAGTTCTCTTATTTAGACAAAATGGTGAGGTGTTGTGGGAATTCTTTCAGTCAATAGCCTTTAAGGTACTAGCCCACATTGATTGTGGTCTCACATACTATAAATACAGATTAAAAGAGTGCAAATGCCTCTTGGCTGCTGGATTTTGTTCTGGTTCCCAGAGCACATGGAAGACTGCAGATTACTACTCTTCCTGTGAGTTTATCTACTAATAAATAAACTTTTATTATACTGCATTCCAGACTATTTTTGGAAATCTTTTGTATGCCAACACAATGGAGACACAAAAGAGGTTTCTTCTGGAGGGGAATCTAATAATTAAGTAAAATGCCTTTAAAACAGATCTGTTACTGTTGGAGGAGTGCAGGAAATGCATATCCATCTGCATCCAAATGCCCAGGGTTTTCTTGTTGAGGTAGATTGGTAACTTTCATGAAGCAGAACACTGAAAAACCATCTCACCTATAGGCACGTCCATTAGTCACTTCTCTGTGGGCCCTGCATGTCCATTTTATATAGCATAATATCAAGAAGTCAAGGCAAGTATTGTTTCTTGACCAAAAGTTCAGTCTTGTCACCTTGAATGCAAATTCCAAAATGAGTTTTTTTAATGCCTATCATTCTTGTTAAAGTAATTGGTTCTACCAGAAAAAAATATGTCTCACTGTCCATAAAAGTATAAGGTTTTAAAACCTTTTAAATGCCATATTCTATATGTTTTTTAAGGTTTCAAGAATATCTATCCATCTGAAATATACCTCTGTACATCTAGAAAATCTAACTAACATGATTAAAATTTGGATTATTATAGATGACTATTAATCCACATATTTAACTATACATTGCATTTTAAATGAGCTGCACAAACACAATAACTTAAACAAGGGCAGAAATACATATACAGAGTAAAACAAAATTGACCTAAGATTTGTATCAATAGACCGAGAACTATACCAATCCTAAATATTCATTTCTATATCATATCCTTTTTATTACAACCCCTTTGAAAGAATACAAAATTTATAAATAATAATTTTTGGAATTTGGGCACTGTTTTCTCAAAACTGCTTCTTGTTGTTTTGGGGGTGAAGTAATCTTGGCGTTAACAGAGATCTTATGGTGGGTCTTTTTTTTTCTCAGATCACATTAGTCTGGAAAGAATTCACAGGGTCTTATCTTCTGTGGAAACAAAAGCAAAACCTCTTTTCCAAAGTAACACCCCTAGACTCAAATTTGAAGTAAAGATACATTTAAAAATATATGTTGATTTAGTTTAGCAGCCAATACCAATGCAAAGTATTTGTCTCTATTTCATATCCACCTTTTTTCCCCTAGAAATTGACTGTGACAATTAATTATAACCAAACCTTTTAAACTAAAAACAAACATTTATAATGCTCATCAGTGGAATTTGGCCATACTTTTCCAAACTACTTCTTGGTGTTCATTGGATGAATTATTTTAAGGTGGGAGACCTTTTGGTCAGTCTTGTTTTATAAACCACAATAGTCTGGAAGGAATCCATAGAGTCTCATCAGCTGTGAAAACAAAATCAGAATCTCCTCTTCAAAGGTAACATACCTTTAGATTAAAATGTTGATGTCCAAATGCCATTAAAATTTATATGTTGACTTAGATTAACAGTTCATACAATAAAATGTCTTGCTGTACTTAGCTCATTCACAGAAAAAAAATATTTATTTACTTATTTATTATTTATTAAAAATTCCCACCTCCTCCCAGAATCCCATTTCGATCCCCCTCCCCCCAATACTCTTCCCCTCCCTCTCTAGTCCGAAGAGCAGTAAGGGTTCTCTGCCCTATGGGAAGTCCAAGGTCCTCCCCACTCAATCCAGGTTTAGGAAGGAGAGCATCCAAACAGGCTAGGCTCCCATAAAGCCAGTATGTGCAGTAGGATCAAAAAATAGTGTCACTGTCCTTGGCTTCTCATCAGCCCTCATTGTCTGCCATGTTCAGAGAGTCCATTTTTATTTCATGCTTTTTCAGTCGCAGTACAGCTGGCCTTGGTGAGCTCCCAATAAATCAGCCCCACTGACTCAGTGGGTGGGTGCACCCCTCGATGTCCTGACTTCCTTGCTCATCTTTTCCCTCATTCTGATCCTCATTTGAACCTTGGGATCTCAGTCTGCTACTCCAATGTGAGTCTCTGTCTCTATCTCCATCCATTGCCAGATGAAGGTTCTATGGTGACATGCAAGATATTCATAAAGATGGATATAGGACAGGGGCATTTTAGGTTCTCTCTCCTCAGCTGCCCAAGGAACTAACTGGGAACATCTCCATGGACACCTGGGATCCCCTCTAGAATCAAGTCTCTTGCCAACCCTAAAATGGATACCTTAATTAAGATATATACTTCCCTGCTCCCATATCCACACTTCCTTTATTCCAATCATCCTTATTCCCCAAGCTCTCCCCATCCTCCCACTCACACTTTTCTCTCCCCATTTCCCTTTAACCCATCCCACCTCACACCAAGCTCTCAATTCTTCACTGGCAATCTTGTCTACTTCCAATATGCAGGAGATTAACTATATGTTTCTCTTTGGGTTCACCTTATTTAGCTTCTCTAGGATCACGGATTATAGGCTCAATGTCCTTTATTTATGGCTAGACTCCACTTAGAAGTGAGTAGATCCCATGTTCATCTTTTTGGGTCTGGGTTACCTCATTCAGGACAGTGTTTACTATTTTCATCCATTTGAATGCAAAATTCAAGATGTCTTTGTTTTTTACCGCTGAGTAGTACTCTAATATGTATATATTCCAAACTTTATTCATCCATTTTTGCTTTGAAGGGCATCTAGGTTGTTTCCAGATTCTGTAAATTACAGATAATGCTGTTATGAACATAGTTGAACAAATACTTTTGTAATATGATATAACATCACTTGGGTATATTCCCAAGAGTGGTATTGCTGGGTCCAAGGGCAGGTTGATCCCGAATTTCCTGAGAAACATCCACACTGCTTTCCAAAGTTGTTGCACAAGTTTGCATTCCCACCTGCAATGGATGAGTGCACACCTTACTCAACAACCTCTCCAGGAAAGGCTATCATTGTTTTTTTTTTTTTTTTTTTTTTTTTGATTTTAGCTATTTTGACAGCTAAAGAATGGTATCTCAGAGTTGTTCTGATTTGCATTTCTCTGATCACTAAAGAGGTTGAGCATGACCTTAAGTGTCTTTTGGCCATTTGAACTTCTTCTGATGAGAATTCTCTGTTCATTTCAGTGCCCCATTTTTTAATTGGGTTAATTAGCATTTTAAAGTCTAGTTTCTTGAGTCCTTTATAGAATTTTTAGATCAGACCTTTGTCTGTTGCGGGGTTGGTGAAGATCTTCTCCCAGTTAGTAGGTTGCCTTTTTGTCTTAGTGACAGTGTCTTTGCTTTACAGAAGCTTCTAAATTTCAGGAGGTCCCATTTGCTCAATGTTGCCCTTAATGTCTGTGCTGCTGGGGTTATACGTAGGAAGCAGTCTCCTGTGCCCATATGTTGTAGAGTACTTCCCACTTTCTGTTCTATTAGATTCAGTGTGTTCAGATTGACATTGGAGTATTTACTCCATTTGGACTTGAGTTATTTGCATGGTGATAGAAATGGATCTATTTTCATTGTTCTACAGGTTGACATTCAGTTTTGCCAGCAAGATTTATTGAAGATGGTTTCTTTCTTCCATTGTATACTTTTAGCTCCTTTATCGAAAATCAGGTGTTCATAGGTTTGTGGATTAAAATCTGGGTCTTCTGTTCAATTCTATTAGTCAACTTCTCTGTTTTTATGCCAATACCAAGCTGTTTTCAACACTGTAGCTCTGTAATAGAGTCTGATATCAGGGATGGTAATTCCTTCAGAAGTTCCTTTATTGTATAAGATTGTTTTGGATATCCTGGGTTTTTCATTTTTCCATATAAATGTGATCATTGTCTTCTCAAGATCTGTGAAGGATTTTGATGGGACCTTGATGGGGATTGCATTGAATCTATAGATTACCTTTAGTAGAATTGCCATTTTTACTATGTTGATCCTCCCATTCGAGAGCAAGGGAGATCCTTCCATTTTATGGTATCCTCTTCAATTTCATTCTTCAAAGACATAAAGTTTTTGTAAAATAGATCTTTCACTTCATTGGTTAGAGTTACCCCAAAATATTTTATGCTATTTGTGGCTACCATGAAAGGTGAAGCTTCTCTGATTTCCCTCTCTGCTTCTTTATCGTTGGTGTATAGGAGGACAACTGACTTTTTGGAGTAGATCTTGTATTCTGATACATTACTAAAGGTGTTTATCAGCTGTAGGAGTTCTTTGGTGGAGTTTTTGGGGTCGCTTATGTACACTATCATATCATCTGCAAATAATGAAAGTTTAACTTCTTCCTTTCTGATTTGAATCCCCTTGATCCCCTTATGTTGTCTTATTGCTATTGCTAGAACTTCAATTACTATATTGAAGAGGTATGGAGAGAGTGGACAGCCTTGTCATGTTCCTGATTTTAGTGGGATGGTTTTGAATTTCTCTCCATTTAATTTGATGTTAGCTGTTGGCTTGCTGTAAATAGCTTTTATTATATTTAGGTATGATGCTTGTATTCCTAATCTTTCCAAGACCTTAATCATAAAAGGGTGTTGAATTTTGTTGAATGCTTTTTCAGCATCTATTGAAATGATCATATAGTATTTTTCTTTCAGATTATTTATATGATGGATTTTATTGATATATTTTCTTATGTTGAAGCAGCCCTGCATCTCTCAGATGAGTCCTACATGATCATAATGGATAATTTTTCTAATGTGTTCTTGGATTCGGTTTGCCAGTATTTTATTGAGAATTTTTGTATCGGTGTTCATGAGGAAGATTGGCCCATATTCTCTTTCTTGATTGAGTCTTTGTGTTGTTTTGGTATCAGGGTAACTGTAGCTTCATAAAAGGAATTTGGCAATGACTTTTCTGTTTCTTTATTGTAAAATACATTAAGGATTATAGGTATTAGGTCTTCTTGGAAGTTCTTGTAGAATTCTGCATTGAAACCATCGGGTCCTGTGCTTTTTCTTGGAGGGAGGTTTTTGATAGCAGCTTCTAATTCTTCCCTACTAACAGGTCTATTTAGATTGTCCACCTGGTCCTGGTTTAACTTTGGTATATGGTACTTATCTATAAAAGTGTCCATTTCTTTTACATTTTTCAATTTTTTCGCATACAGGTTTTTGTAATAAGATCTAATACTTCTCTGAATTTCCTCTGTGTCTGTGGTTATGTCCCCCTTTTGATTTCTGATCTTATTAATTTTCATGTTCTCTCTCTGCCATTTGATTAGTTTGGATAGGGGCTTGCCAATCTTGATTTTCTCCAAGAACCAGCTTTTTGTTTCATTGATTCTTTGGATTATTTTCTGTGTTTCTATTTTGTTGATTTCAGCTCCCAGTTTGATTATTTCCAGTCTTCTACTACTCCTAGGTGAGTCTGCATCTTTTTTTTTTTTCTAGAGCTTTCATGTGTGCTGTTAAGTCTCCAATTTGTGCTTTCTCCATTTTCTTTAAGTGGGGACTTAGTGCTATGAAATTTCCTCTTAGCACTGCTTTCATAGTGTCCCATAGGTTTGAGTATGTTGCATCTTTATTTTCATTAAATTCAAGGAAGATTTTATTTTTTTTTTCTTTATTTCTTCCTTGACTCAAGTGTGGTTCAGTAGTTGACTGTTCAGTTTCCATGAGTTTTTAGGCTTTCTGGGGGTATCATTGTTGTTGGATTCTAACTTTAATCCATGATGATCTGATAAGACACAGGTGGTTACTAATATTTTTCTAACTGTGTAAGATTGCTTAGTTACCAAATATTTGTTCACTTTTCGAGAAGGTTCCATGTTCTGCAGAGAAGAACATATATTCTTTCCTATTTGGGTGGAATGTTCTATAGTTGGTAAGTCCATTTGATTTAATCCCTCCATCAATTCTTTTATTTCTCTGTTAGGTTTCTGTCTGATTGACCTGTCCATTGGTGATAGAGGAGTGTTGAAGTCTCCTACTATTAGTGAGTGTAGTTTGATGACTGCCTTGAGTTCTAGTAATGTTTCTTTTACGTACGTGGGAGCTTTTATATTAGGGGCATAGATATTCAGGATTGAGATTTTGTCCTGATGAATTGTTCCTGTTATAACAAAAAATGTTCCTCTCCATCTCTTCTGATTGATTTTAGTTTGAAGTCAACTTTGTTAGAAATTAGTATGGCCACATCTGTTTATTTCTTACGTCCATTTGCTTGATAAACCTTTCCCAATCCCTTTAGTCTGAATAGATNTTTGGAACTAGCTCTTGTAGACCAGGCTGGTCTCAGACTCACAGAGATCCACCTGCCTCTGCCTCCTGAGGGCTGGGATTAAAAGCGTGTGCCACCACCGCCCAGCTCTGGCATGTTTCTAATAAACAGCAGAATGTTGGTTCCTGGCTTTCATGGTTTCCATATAGAAGTCGGGTGTAAGTCTGATAGGTTTACTTTTATAATCCTTTTCCTTTGAAGATCTTAATAGTCTTTTTTTATTCTGTTTGTTTTGTGTTTTGATTATTATCTGGTGAGGGGATTTTTTTTTATCCAGTTTATTCGGTGTTCTGTATGCTTCCTGAATATTCATAGGAATATCTTTCTTTAGTTTGGGAAAGTTTTCTTCTATAATTTTGTTAAATACATTTTTTGGACCTTTGAGCTGTAGTTCTTCTTCTACCCCTATTATTCTTAGGTTTGGTCTTTTTATTGTGTCCCTGATTTCCTGAATGTTCTGTGATGAGAATTTGTTGGATTTGCTGTTTTCTTTGATCAGTACATTTATTTTCTCTATGGTATCTTCAGATTCTGAGATTCTTTCGTCTATCTTTTGTATTCTGCTGGTTATGCTTGTTTCTGTATCCTCTATTCATTTACCTAGATTTTCTATATCCAGCTGGCCCTCGGTTTTGTATTGTGTCCTTACCTCCATTTCAGTTTTCAAGTCTTGAACTGTTTTCATTATCTGTTTGATTGTGTTTTCTTGGTTTCCTAGGATATCATTTACGGGTTTACTCAATTTTTCAAACTTATTGTTATTTTTCTCATCCATTTCTTTAAGGGAGTTTTTCTCCTCCTGTTTAAGGGCCTCTATCACTTTCATAAAGTCATTTTTTCTACTTCTTCTTGATTAAGTTGATCAAGTCCTCCTGTTGTAAGTTCGCTGGGTTCTTGTAATTTCATGTTGTTTTTCAGATTGTTGAAGGAATTCTTGCATTGGTGCCTGCCCATCTCTTCCTCTGAATGCTCCCCTTTGGATCTTCTTTTACAGGATCAGGTCTCTTTGCTGGCCAGGGAGCTCGCAGACAAAAGACCTACCTTGCTGCAGGCAGGCTATTGAAACCAAGGAACTCCTGTCTGCCTGGTTGCCCTCACTACCCAGTCCCAGAACCCAAACAGGCTGAGCTGGGGGATGTTATGGGCCTGAAGAGGGGAGGAAGAAGGGAGGGGTTTTCTGGGTGCAAGCTGGGTGGGGTAGGAAGAGAGAGGCAGTAGCCGGGGAGAATAGCCCCTGCAGGAAGGCCAGGAAGTATAGGGGGATGAGGAATGTCTGTGCTCCATCTCCCAGGCTGCTGCTGTGGGTCAGGAAATCACTTACCTCACTGATGGATCTTCTGGTACCTGGATCAGATCTCCTTGCTGGCTAAGCTCGGGATGTAAGATTTGTGGGGTAGGAAGAGAGAGGCAGTAGCCAGGGAGAATAGCCCCTCAAAAATGCCAAGAATTATAGGGGATTGAGTCACAGAAACAAATTTAAATAAATCACAATAATATACAGACTCCTTATGTAATTTCCATCTTCATGGGACCCTTTTTAATCACTTACTTTTAACATTTATTATCTCTATTCTTTTAATCTCTAACTGATGTGGGAGTACCCTTTGTGTGTTGTGATTACCATTATTGAATAAAGAAACTGCTTTGGTCCTATAGCAAGACAGAATTTAGGCAGGCAAGGAAAGCTAGACTGAATGCTGGGAACAAAGAAGGGCAGAGTCAGAGAAGAAGCAATGCAGCCACTGCCAGAGTCAGACATGCTGAAACTTTGCCGGTAAGCTACTACAATGTGGCAATATAGAGATTAAATAAAATTGGTTAAATTATGATGTGAGAGTTTATAAAGGTTTATTTATATTTAAAGGGGAATATGCTATAGATATTTGCATTGCGATGGATCCTGTTTTATTAATACAAATTTCAGGTCAATTTTGTTATATGCATATATATATATATATTTGCTCATAGCTCATTTAAAAATATAATGTATAATTAAGAAATATAGTTTAATAGAGAGTCATCTATAATTGTCAATATTATAGTCATGTTAGTTAGATGTTCTAGATGAAGAGAGATATATTTCAGATGGATAGATATTCTTCAAATCTTTCAGAGAACTTCATAATATGGATGACACTTTAAATGTTTTAATAATTGAGAACTTTTCCTGACAATGAAACACATTTGCTACTGGCAGCACCAATTACTTCATGAGATAGATGGGCATCATAGAGGCTCCTTGTTTGCTAGACATTTGGGCAAGAACCTGCTCTTGTCTGGACTGCTTAACTAGACATGCAGGAACCAATTAGAAATGACTGCTGAGCTTGCCTAAAGGTGAGATTGTCCTTTAGGGTTCCTGCTTCATGAATGAGTCTGCCAGACATTCTACATGACACAGAAAAATGTGACAGAAAAATTGCCAGTACAGGTGGAACTGTCTTTGAAATTTACTGCTTCGTGATAAACTCTGCTAGATACTATGGACCTGTAGGTTGAAGACAGATTGCCCAACAGTATAGAAAAACTTTGTGTGGGGGCTGGAGAGGTGGCTCAGATATTGAGTACTGGCTGCTCTTCCAGAGGTTCTGCGTTCAGTTACCATAAACATCATGGTGGCTCACAACCTTCTTTAATGAGATCTGGTGCCCTCTTCTGGCCTGTAGGCATGAATGCAGGCAGAACATTGTACACTTAATAAATAAATCTTAAAAAAAAAAAGAAAAACTTTGTGTGACAATCCAGGCAGCAAAATGGGTCTGTCAATTCTAGAGTTTTGGAAGTTGCTTACAATGTACGTCCTTGTAACGGCATAAGTGAATGCAGACAGACTGTCAAAATATAGACAGCTTTAATGGAGGAATAGACTTACAGAACCACCGTTCCCGCGGAGACCAGGAAAGCAGAAGCGAGCGCTGGGAACACGCTCGCCAAATTTATAGGAAAACTTTAGCCTGAGGCGAACACGCCCCCTAAGGGGTGGGACTTATCCCTACATCTCCCCCTTTTGTCTAAATAAG
>NW_026068557.1:0-4728 GCF_014885135.2 Alexandromys fortis
TGTGTGTGTGTGTGTGTGTGTGTGTGTGTGTGTCTGTGCTTGGAGCGGGCATTTCCAGCAGAAATTGTAGCAGCCTTGAGGTAGTCCATTTCCTGCGGGTAATACAGTTTATCCTGTCTGAAGTTTTCTCCTCGGCCCAGCAGCACACAACTTCCAAGGCAGGAGAAGCGCCAGGGAAGAGGCTGAGCTCCGGGAGGGGCCACAAGATGCCGACCTGCCGCCCACTGGGAGGTAGGGGTTCAGGTCGCCCTCCCTGGCTGGGTGTGTGGGAGCCTCAGCAGCCTCCTGGAGGAACTGTCATTCTCCCCGCACTTTGGAAGACCTCGGTTACTTTGTAAGCCAAGAGTGGAAGTTATTTCCCCGCGCCAGACTCTGCCTCTGGGCCGTCCCTGGTGCTCCAGAGACACGGTACCAGAATATTTAAATCACTGTGGCGTTAAATACGTTTTAATATCTGATAGGGCCAGTTTCTGCGCATTGCACTTTTTTTTTCCTTTCAGGAACGTGTTCGGGCCCGCGGCAGGGGGCGGGGTCGCGCCTCCGCCTCGGCTCTGGTTCCAGCCGAGCCTCACCGACGCAGAGATGGAAATCCCGAGGCTGCTCCCGGCTCGCGGGACACCACAGGGCGGCGGCGGCGGCGGCTGCTGCCCCGCGGGTGGCGGCGGGGTGCCCCGAGCCCCGGAGTCTCTGGCTTGTCAGGCCCCCACGCGCCGCCTCCTCCTGCTCCGGGGGGCCCAAGATGGCGGGCCGGGGCCGCGGAGCGCAGAGGCCCAGAGGGCCTCACGGGGCCTGGGCCCGAGCCCTAGCGCGAACCGCTTGGCGCCGAGGCCGGATCCCAGGAGCCGCGGCGGCGGCGGCGGCAGAGGGGGCAGAGGCGGCGGCGGCGGCGGCGGCGGCGACGACTTCTTCCTGTTGCTGCTCGACCCGGTGGGTGGCGACGTAGAAACGGCGGGCGCGGAGCAGGCCGGAGGGCCGGTGCGGAGGGAGGAGGCCGGGACAGGCCCGGGGCCAGAGCGGCGCGCGAGCGGCGCGGCGAACCCCGCGGGCCGGCCCGAGCCGGGGCCCCGGCGCCCGTCGGCCGCGCCGGCTCCGTCGCCGCTCCCCGCGGCGGGCCCGGGCTCGGGCCCGGGCCCCGGCCCCGGCCCCGCGGCGGCCTTCGCGGGCACCATCACCATCCACAACCAGGACTTGCTGCTGCGCTTCGAGAACGGCTTCCTCACCCTGACCACGCCCCCGCTGCCCGCCTGGGAGCCGGGGGTCGCGCCGGTCCCGCAGCCGCAGCCCGGGGTCCCCGGAGGCCCCGGCGGCCCGGACGGCCCGCAGGCCGGCTGCCCGCCCGCCGCCGCGGCCGCCGCCGCCGCCGCCGCCACGGCCGCCGGCTCCTCGCAGCTGGGCGACTGCCCCGAGCTGCCACCCGACCTCCTGCTGGCCGAGCCGGCGGAACCCGCGCCCGCGCTGGCGCCTCCGGAGGAGGAGGCCGAGGCCCCGGCCTCCGCCCAGAGCCCCCGCGGGCCTCTCGGCCCGGGCCAGGGCCAGGGCCCGGGCCCGGGCGTGCTGCTCTACCTGTGCCCGGAGGCGCAGTGCGGCCAGACCTTCGCCAAGAAGCACCAGCTGAAGGTGCACCTGCTGACGCACAGCAGCAGCCAGGGCCAGCGGCCCTTCAAGTGCCCCCTGGGCGGCTGCGGCTGGACCTTCACCACCTCCTACAAGCTCAAGAGGCACCTGCAGTCGCACGACAAGCTGCGGCCATTCGGCTGCCCGGTGGAGGGCTGCGGCAAGAGCTTCACCACCGTGTACAACCTCAAGGCGCACATGAAGGGGCACGAGCAGGAGAACTCCTTCAAGTGCGAGGTGTGCGAGGAGAGCTTCCCCACGCAGGCCAAGCTCAGCAGCCACCAGCGCAGCCACTTCGAGCCCGAGCGGCCTTACCAGTGCGCCTTCTCCGGCTGCAAGAAGACCTTCATTACCGTGAGTGCCCTGTTCTCTCACAACCGCGCCCATTTCAGGGAACAGGAACTCTTCGCCTGCTCCTTCCCCGGCTGCAGCAAGCAGTACGACAAGGCTTGCCGCCTCAAGATTCACCTGCGCAGCCACACGGGAGAGCGGCCTTTCCTTTGCGACTTTGACGGCTGTGGCTGGAACTTCACCAGCATGTCCAAACTCCTGCGACACAAGAGGAAGCACGAAGACGACCGCAGGTTCACCTGTCCCGTGGAGGGCTGCGGCAAGTCCTTCACCAGGGCCGAACACCTCAAGGGCCACAGCATCACCCACCTGGGCACGAAGCCCTTCGTGTGCCCCGTCGAAGGCTGCTGTGCCAGGTTCTCTGCCCGCAGCAGCCTCTACATCCACTCCAAGAAGCACTTGCAGGACGTGGGCACCTGGAAGAACCGATGCCCGGTCTCCACCTGCAACAAACTCTTCACGTCCAAGCACAGCATGAAGACCCACATGGCCAAGAGGCACAACCTCAGCCAGGACCTCTTGGGCCAGCTCGAAGCCGCCAACTCTCTCACGCCCAGCAGTGAACTGGCCAGCCAGGGGCAGAGCGATCTCAGCAGCCCCGAGCTGGTGTCTCTCTTCTCGGATGTGCCCGGCCACAGTTCTGCCGCGGCGCTGGACACGGCCCTGGTCAACTCTGGCATCTTGACGATTGACGTGGCCTCTGTCAACTCCACTCTCGCAGGAGGTCTCCCTGCCGAGAACAGTGACCATTCCTTAGGGCCAGCGGCGGACCCCCGGGCCCTGAGGGCCCCCAGTGACCTTCCCCAGGGACTGGATACCTCTCTCTTCTTCGGAACCTCCTCGGTGGCCGCTTATCAGCAGAGCCCCTTAGACATGGACGATGTCCCCGGGGGAAGCGTGGGGGGGCTCTTTGGCTCCCTGGCCCTGAAAAACTCAAGCCTGGAGCCCCAAGCTTTGACACCCAGCAATAAGTTAACCGTGGACACGGAAGCTCTGACTCCCTCCAGCACGCTTTGTGAAAACAGTGTCTCGGAACTGCTGACCCCTGCCAAAGCCGACTGGAACGTGCATCCCGACTCTGACTTCTTTGCCCACGAGGAAGAGACCCAGTTTGGATTCTCCAACCCAATGGGAAGCCACGGTTCTCAGAAAGAAACAGATCTCATCACGGTGACTGGCACCCCGTTTTTGGTATGAACCTACTCTGCCCTGCCTGCCCAGCCCAGCCCTGTCGTGCCCTGCCCTGTCGTGCCCTGCCGTGCGGCTCACTTTCATCACACTCTGGTCTGAGGATCTTCTGGAAGGAGTGCTTCCGTGCAGTCGTTTCTTGCTGCTTTGCAGAGGAACGCGTCTGTGGACTACAAATTTAGAGATTTACATTCTCATCCTGGGCCTGGAACTCATGAGTTCTGTGACCCTCAGCAAGTCTCCCAACCTAGCTGAGCCTTACTTCATTATTTATAAAAGTATCATTTTGTGTAGATTGTTTCTATTTCCTTTTCCTTGTATTCCATTGATGTAATTTTTAGGGTATTTTTTAGTGGTTACCTTTGATTCTAATGTGATGAAAAGGGCTATGATCCCTTTTAACATTAAATGGTCAGTGCTAGGTGAACTGGTGTTTTTAAGTTTTAATATAAATAATACCTCATTTTCACAATATCCATAATAGCAGTAGAATGTAAAAATACAGAGTATTATTTGGTTCTTTGTCAGTTTTCTTGTTTTGCCTAGAAATTGGAAGTTCTATTTTCTTTTTTGAATAATGTCAGGGTTTTGCTATATTATAAGCATAGCTTAAAACATCGCCTAGTTACCATTGAAAAAGTGGCCTTATATTAGTGATTTCGTCTTGCTGAGCCTTACTTTCCGAGCTTTACAGTCGTCGTGAAAATGCACATTGTTCTCATGGATTTGAATCAGTTTTATGCTTGGGATTGTTACTGGGGTGGGGGAATATCATGTTTTCACTTTTGTCAGTCTTCACTTTTCTTCTCCCCCTATTTCACCTCTTAAATTCTTAGACAACAAAAGTTAACAAAAAGTTAACAAATGTTTATGTCATAGTTTTGCAACCAGTAAAAGTTTATGAGCATTAAGCAAACATGGGAATTTGTTCCTTCCACAGATGGTGGAGGACTTTCTCTGCAGTGTTCTTAGTTAACATTGGTCACAGTTCCATTTGTCCAGTACTAGTGTCTGCTCTGAATCAATGCCAGCTCTCAGCCTGGTTCTACTAGTCTAATAAAATTGGAGAACGGACCAGAAGGAGATGTTCATTTCTCTATCCGGGGCCCTCATTCCTAGCCCTCTCTGGAATGGCAGGCTTGCTGTGCATTCTGAAATACTGTCAATTTTAACACGACTGTAGCATTCTATAATTTATATAGAAATTTAATATCTAATATAATCGTGATGAGAAAGCGTGACCTTCAACTGATAGTAAACCTTTCCTGGCCTATGACAGATGGAGTTCACTTAGTAACTATTATTTGTGTTTCAAATAAGAGGACATATTTCTACCTCTCCCATTCTGCTCTCTTGAGTTCCATCGTCATTTTGTTTAGGAGCAATTCTGTTATTCCTCCTAAGTAAATACTTCTACCCTTATGCTGCTCTGCCTCACTCCTTACTGTCGTCCTTGCTATATGCACCAGTGTGTGCCATGCTCCTACCTTTTTCTCTAATTCGACACTTATTTTGGTCACCTTTTTCTTTTTTTTTTAATTTATTAAAGATTTCTTTCTCTTCCCCACCTCCGCC
>NW_026068557.1:4738-26725 GCF_014885135.2 Alexandromys fortis
CACCTCCGCCTCCCCTTTCCCTCCCCCTCCCCCAATCAAGTCCCCCTCCCTCGTCAGCCCAAAGAGCAGTCAGTGTTCTCTGCCCTGTGGGAAGTCCAAGGACCACCCTCCTCCATCCAGGTCTCATAAGGTGAGCTGGTCACCTTTTTCTTACATGATCTAATCTTCATCACAATAATTTCTGCAGCCAGTGTGTGCACTGAGAAGGTATTTCTGAATCCAGATTGCAAGCGTGTCTAGAGGAGTCAGGTGATAATGGGGTTCTTTCTTTCTGGAAAGTCTAATGACAAGGACCTCTCTAAATTTGTTCACCGTGTTTTCTACTAGCAAATAGCCATTGTGAAATACTCCAATTCAATACTGTTTTCATGAGACTACTTGAGGAAAACAGTTTTACAGTACCTTGGCAATATATAATTTGCCACTTTGAAATGCATTATGTACTTTCTTTATAATTTTTAAATTGGTTGAACCTATTGAGTGAAAAGGTAAAAAGTATACATTATTTGTAATTTAAAGAAGTATTCAGAATTTTAGTGTGCCCAAGCATCAAGAATATTATTCCCTTAGCACTTTGAAAAGACTGTAAAGACTATTTTAGAAATGCATTTTCATGACTTAAACATTTCTCATTTTATTTGGAAGGACTGCAAAGGCCTGAGGTAAACACACACTTCATAAGCATTTATTAAGATATATAACCATAAAGATATTTTAAAGTATCATTTAAATTCTTTTACATTTCTTCACTTAAAGACTATAATATTCTTACCTATGGTCTGTAGAATTTCCAAAGGATAAATTTTAATTTCTCGATGATAAGAATCATATTATTATTATGCTTTCTCAGCCTGATGGTGGAATGACTGGAATTGCAGTCAGAAACGTGACTGCAAACATAATGGCTGTACTTCTGTTCTTAACATAAATTTGACATTTTAAAAATGATGAGTCATGAGTTAATCTCCTTTGCCTTTTGTGTTTTTCGTCCTTTCTTGATTAATTAAAACTTGCCAATTAATTGTGTTAAAAACAATGTCTTATAGGAAGGTTGTTTTCAAAGGGTCCTGTTGAACCTATTTGATCATATAAAATATGTTAAGCTTGATATGTTGCCACATATTTCATTATAATATTAAATAATTCAAAGTCTTGAGTAGTAGAAATAAAATTTGATAGATTGTCAGGTCATCTTTCAGAAAATGCTTCATATTTTCATCTAGAAAAGAAAAGGACTTAGTATAACAGTATATTTAGAATATTATCTCTCTGAAGCAATTCATAATCCTTTAGTATTAAACATATACACATGAGTATTTAATAATGCAAAAACATAACATATGTACCTCACTCAAAATATGCCATAATTGAAATGTAAAACTGGATTAAATTGTATATGTATATTGCTTTTGAAAAGTACAGTATTTTTTCCTTCCACTTTTGTTTTTGTTTTTCGAGACAGGGTTTCTCTGTAGCTTTGGTTCCTGTCCTGGAACTAGCTCTTGTAGACCAGGCTGGCCTCGAACTCACAGATATCTGCCTGTCTCTGCCTCCCAAGTGCTGGGATTAAAAGTGTACACCACCATCACCCGGCTCCTGTCACTTTTTCTTTTCTTTCTTTTTTTTTTTTTTTTTTTAAGGGAGAAAGGATTCACTTTTGCTCACAGTTCCATAGTATTATCCACCATACTGGAGAAGTTAAGCAGCAAAAACTTGAGGGATCTGATCACAGCACATATGTAATCAGGAACAGAGAACAAGGAATAAGTGAGGGCTTTCTCATGATTTCTCCACTTCCACAGTTCAAGATCCTCTTCTCAGGGATTGGTATCCCCACCCAAAATTAAGATGGAACTTCTACATCAGTTAACCTAATCAACACAATCCCCCAAAGGATCCCAGAGCCCATCCTCCTGGTGATCCTATATTCTGCCAAGTTGAGTGCCAGTACTTACCACTACAGGATGGCATTCCACAAAGGTTGGGGATAAAAGATGTTACTCCCATGCTGCTTTCTGATGTACAGAGTTCTCATGGATATTGAGAACTTGTTATTATTATCCTCATTTTATAACTGAAAAATATGAAATGCTAAGAAGTTTATGGGATTTTCATAACATAATTGTTACAAGTGGTTAGGTTTGTTGTAGTTGCAAAATGCTTCCAGAATCCAATCTGATGATGGTTCTAAGCACAATACACTATTGTGCTGTTATGTTTGGTAGAGACCTAGAAATGTTAGTTTCTCCAAATCTGATTTTATGTACAGGAATAGAGTGTTTATTTGATTGTAAATTACCCCTGAAATTGTTCTAAACCTATTTGCAATCATGGATATAAATGGCCTATAACAATATTTCAAAACTTTCCAGATCTGTTCAGTGATCCAGAAAGCTATTTTAAGAATATACACCCTAGCCCTTAAAAGCATAAAATATTCTTATTTGTATGGAAAACTAAGACTAAGGCTGATAATGAGTGTTTTAATTGCTCATGAGATAGCTGGAATTATCTACTATAAATATTTTATAGAGTAAACAAAAATGTAATTATTTTCCTCAAGCCACCATCATTTTTCAGTGTAAATTTTGTATTACAATTATATATAATTCAATTTTCAAATTATTAATTTTGAGATTATAATTATATAATTTTTTCTTTATGATGAATTTAACTCTGTGAAACTGTGATTCTTTGCCTGTCTAAAACACGTGATGGTCTAATAATGAGCTGAATGGCCAATAGCAAGGCAGGAGAAAGGACAGGCAGTACTGGCAGGCACAGAGTATAAATAGGAGAAATCTGGGAAGGAGAAGCAAGAAAACAAGAAGAGAATGTCAGGGGTCAATTACACCACCAGCCACAGAGTAAGAGTAAAAGTAAAATACACAGAAGTAAGAAAAGGAAAAAAAAAAAACATGGATAATTTAAGTTAAGAAAAGCTGATTAGAAACAAGCCATGCGAAGACTGGGTATTTATAAAAAAAGAATAAGACTCCGTGGTGATTTATTTGGGAGCTGGGTGGTGGGTCTCCCAAAAAACCCAAAAGAGTAAAGACAGCTTAAGAGTAAAAAAAAATCAATAAAACTCCTTGTTCTCCATTTTTTATTGGATTATTTGTTCTTTTGATGACCAATTTCTTGAGTTCTTTGTATATTTTGGAGATCAGACCTCTGTCTGATGTGGAGTTAGTGAAGATCTTTTCTCATTCTGTAGTCTGTTGTTCTGTCTTGTTGACCATGTCCTTTGCTTTATAGAATCTTTTCAGTTTCAGGACCCATTTATTAATTGTTTCTCTCAGTGTCTGTGCTTCTGGGGTTATATTTAGGAAGTGTTTCCCTGTGCCAATGTGTACAAGTGTACTTTACACTTTCTCTTCTATCAGGTTCAGTGTGGCTGGCTTTATGTTGAGGTCTTTGATACATTTGGACTTGAGTTTTGTGCATGGTGATAGATATGGGTCTATTTTCATTCTTCTACATGTTGATATCAGGTTATGCCAGCACCATTTGTTAAATATGCTTTCTCTTCTGTTTGATATTTTTTGCTTCTTTGTCAAAAATCAGGTGTTTGAAGGTGTGTGAATTAATATCTAGGTCCTTACACAATGGAATACTACACAGCAGAAAAAAATAATGACATCCTCAATTTTTCAGGCAAATGGATGGAGCTAGAAACATCATTTTGAGTGCGGTAACCCAGATCCAGAAAGACAATTATCACATGTACTCACACATAAGTGGTTTTTAAACATAAAGCAAAGAAAACCAGCCCACAAAATACAGTCTCAGAGAACCTAGACAACATGAGGACCCTAAGAGAGACATGCATAGATCTAATCTACATAGGAAGGAGAAAAAGACAAAATCTCCTGAGTAAATTTGGAGCATGGGGACCTTGGGAGAGGGCTGAAGGGAAGTGGAGAGGTAGGGAGGGGAGCAGAGAAAAATGTAGAGCTCAATAAAAATAAAAAATGAAAACCCTCTTTTCGGGTTACAGCCCCATTTTTGAATGGGTCATTTGGGTTTTGTTTATTCTTTTTGTTTTTGACTCTATAGTTTTAAGTAAAGATAAAATAATTCCTAGAGTCCTCATCAAACAACCTTGGTATTATTTGCCCCTTGACTTTACTTCTTCTGTACAGACCCCTCATCTGGAACCCTCTTTCTATTTTTTCATTTTTCACCTTATGTGAATGCAATAACAATTTAAACTTGGAATCCTATTGTATATTTCAGCAGCATAACGAAAAAGCAAAAGCACTAACCCCTGGTGTCATTTACTCAAGAGTGGGCCTGCTTTGTTCAGAAGAATTCTAATCTCTCCTCTGATCTGATCTCTCAAATAAAGGTCATTCTTTCTGTTAAACAGCACAGCGAATGTGCTATTGAAAAGGAATGACGAAATTTTGTCCAAATCAGTCTTTTACAAGGATCTCACCGGGGGAAGTTAGTTTGAAGCCCTATTTACTCCATATAATAAAGCAATAATAAAATATTATCAATCTATACCTACATGTTGCTTCAATATTTTTCTTGGGGGGGGTACATTGTTTCAAATGCATTGCTGTTTTTAGAAATGTTCTTAGATCTAACCACCACATCTTATGAAGATGTATCTTAGCCTGAGACAAGGGTATGAATGGGTCGCAAAAGAAAAATAGGGAATATTACCATATGCTAAAGCTGTACATTCAGCTGAGATTGTAAGGGCATATAGTAATATAAAGTCCAAAGTATATAAGATTGGTGACAATGGTTTTTGTCGAGGGCTGTTAATTTTGATCAGGTAAACAGAATGAGCACACAGTTATAAATGATCCCACATCACATTATTAACTTGATTGCAGGCAAGGTGAAAGTTTGACTTGTAAAGGCAAGCTTCAAACAGCGTTTCTCAGAAAAACCGTTCCCGTGTTTCAAGTTTGGAGTGAAAGGTATAGTACTAAGAATATAGGAAACCAGTGAAATGTGAGTCATATCTGAATTTGGGGGAAAGATCAGAGATTCATATACTGAACATTTCACAGTAAGTATTTTCAGACATTAAATTAATGTTTTAGAGGAAGAATAGGGGTAGAAAATTTATTTATAAATAGAAAAAAGTTGGTGTGTTCTGCCCAAGGAGGAAACACAAAGATCACAAAGTGGAATTCACTGCACAACCTTTGATAAAGCAACACAAATGCTGTAGTTTGTTTCTTCTTGTTGTTGTATGTGTTTTTTTTATTAATTTGCTTTTTATTCTTTGGGGGCCCATCACCAAACTCTCAAATAAATACACAGACACTTATTCTTCCTTATGAAAGCCAGGCCTTAGCTTGGCTTGTTTTTAGCCAGGTTTTCTGACTTAAATTCTCCCATTTCTCTTCTATATTTTTACCTCTGAGCTTTTTTACCTTTCTTTTATTATTATTATTGAAAAAAATTCTGCCTCCTCCCCCCTCCCATTTCCCTCCCCTACCTCCACTCCTCTCCCCCTGCCCCCACTCCTTTCCCCCTCCCTCTCCAGTCTGAAGAGCAGTCAGGGTTCCCTGCCCTGTAGGAAGTCCAAGGTCCTCCCCCCTCCATCCAGGTCAAGAAAGGTGAACATCCAAACTAGCTAGGCTCCCACAAAGCCAGAACATGAAGTAGGATCAAAACCCAGTGCCACTGTCCTTGGCTTCTCATCAGCCCTCATTGTTCGCCATGATCAGAGAGTCCGGTTTTATCCCATGCTTTTTCAGTCCCAGTCCAGCTGGCCTTGGTGAGCTCCCAATAGATCAGCCTCACTGTCACAGCGGGTGGGTGCACCCCTCGCGGTCCTGACTTCCTTGCTCATGTTTTCTCTCCTTCTGCTCATTTGGACCTTGGGAGCTCAGTCCGGTGCTTCAATGTGGGTCTCTGTCTCTATCTCCATCCATCGTCAGATGAAGGTTCTATGGTGATATGCAAGATATTCATCAGTATGGCTATAGGATAGGGGCATTTCAGGTTCCCTGTCCTCAGCTGCCCAAGGAACTAACTGGGGACATCTCCCTGGACACCTGGGAGCCCCCCTAGGTTCAAGTCTCTTGCCAACCCTAAGATGGCTCCCTTAATTAGGATATATACTTCCCTGCTCCCATCTCCACCCTTCCTTTATCCCAATCTTCCTGTTTCCCCAAGTTCCCCCATCCTCCCCTTCTCACTTTTCTCTCCCCATTTCCCCTTACCCCATCCCACCCCATCCCCAAGTTCCCAATTTTTACCCGGCAATCTTGTCTACTTCCAATATCCAGGAGGATAACTATATGTTTTTCTTTGGGTTCACCTTCTTATTTAGCTTCTCTGGGATCACAAATTATACCTTTCTTTATTCAATATATTTTTCTTTCCTTCTTACTCTGTGAGGCTGAATGACTGATGCCTGATTCCTCCACTCCTCCTTTTCTCACTCCTCCCTCTTCTTTTTCTCCTTCTATTTATTCTCTCTGCCAGCCAGACCCACTTATTTCTTGTTCCTGCCCTGCTATTGGCCACTCAGCTGTTTATTAGACCAATCAGTGTTTCAGGCAGGCAAAGTAACACAGCTTTACAGAGTGAAACAAACACAACATAAAAGAATGCAACACATGCTTGCATCATTAAATATTCCACAACATAAATGAATGTAACACATCTTAAACTAATATTTTACAACAAAATGCAAAACTAATATTTGGTGAATGCTGGATTTTAGGGCTAGACTGACTGTATGAACCCAAATTCTGCAGGAGTATGAAGACAAATGAGATTAAAGAGGACTTTATTTTGGACGTGCTTTAAAGCCCGTGAAGATAATCTGAAAAGAGAAATCAAAATATGAATGTGTCATAAGATTAATATGGCGAATACAAATAATGGATATTTGAAGGGGGAATGATATGAAAATTATTTGGGAATATATGAATACT
This sequence comes from Alexandromys fortis, assembly GCF_014885135.2. Classification (NCBI taxonomy): domain Eukaryota; kingdom Metazoa; phylum Chordata; class Mammalia; order Rodentia; family Cricetidae; genus Alexandromys; species Alexandromys fortis. The sequence continues at coordinate 11,653 of NW_026068557.1, forward strand.
ATTGTAAAAGATTTAAATATGATGGTGGTAAGAAAAGAAAGATAAAGAAGAGACAGTTATTTCCAAAATGAAGAAACAAATATAACTTTGTGATACTAATAGAGTGTTTAGGGTGGAAGCTTGAGTTCTCATTACCTCCAACAAACTATGCTTTGTCACTGACTATCAATCCCTGATATGCCGGTTAGAGACAAGTAGTAGTAGTAAAAGTAGTAGAGAGAAGGGATTTATTTACCGTCTTCAAATTGGGAAGAAAAGAACAGGAACAAATAAGTGGGTCCAGTGATGCCCCAAGTCCATCATGAAGATACTAACATTGTCTTTAGGTTTAAAGATTTGTTTTGATTATTTTTAGTTGTGTGTGTCTATGTGTATGTGAATGTAGTATTCTCAGATGCCAAAGGCAACAGATCCCTCTTGGAACTAGAGGTACAGGCTGTGTTGAGCTGTCCAATGTAGGTGACTGGAGCTAAATTTGGGTCCTCTGCAATAGTAGTAGGTGTCATTCATCTCTGGGCCATCTCTCCTAGGTTTAAATAGATGTATTGGAGCAAGACCTTAAAAATATAGCATCCCAGATCAAGTTGTGGTTTAGTTGATTGTTGTCTGCAGAGTGTCAAACTTTAATTTTTGCTTTTAGTTACCTATGTATCCAAGTGTTACTCCATAAGTTTTAAAGCAGTGTTAGCTTCTAAATGCCTATTTTAGTGACTTATTCAATATATTGAAGAATATGTTCAGAAGGAAAAGGGAAGGTGGAAAATGACTAAAGTTTTCTTGGAAACCATAAAAGCTGTCTCATTAATATAAATAAGAAAGTTATATATGAGACCTTTTTCAGAATATGTGTAAGATGATAGTTTAGAACACACTTACTTCATTGGGATGATGAGTTACAGCCTAAATAAACTATATTATTATTGGCTGTTTTTTACTCTTTGTTCTTTTACTCCCTGTGTGGTCCACAACCTGCTTCCAGATAAATCACACATGGAATCTTTTTCTTACTTATAAATGCCCACCCTTAGCTTGGCTTGTTTTTAGCCAGCTTTTCTTAAATTATCTTGTCTATCTTTGGCCTCTGGGCATATAACTTGCATTACTTCTTACTCTGTGGCTTGCTGTCTGTGTAGCTGGCGGGATAGCCCTTTGGTGTTCTCCTTTCCTTGTTTTATCTTGCTACTTCTATCCTCCTCCCAGATTTCTTCTTCTATTTATTCTCTCTGCCTGCCAGCTTTTCCTAATATTTCTTTTGCCTTGCTATTGGCTGTTCAGTTCTTTATTAGACCAATCAGGTATTTTAGACAGGCAAAGTAATACAGCTTCACAGAGTTAAACAAATACAACATAAAAGAATGCAACACATCTTTGCATAATTAAAAAAATATTCCATAGCATAAAAGTAACACATATTAAAATAATATTTTCCCCTTTTCTCTAAAAAAGTTATCAAGTAAGAATTATATTTATTATATTCACTCCATTTGTATTTAGCAAATTTGTAGAAAATGCTCCATTATCTATCTTATCTTAGTGAGTCCAAAGTTTTATACCTAACTTATTATCATAGCTAAGAAAAACTGAAACTCTAATTACTTAGTCTTTAACTCCATCAAAGACACCAGGAGGAATTAATATTACCTAACAACAAAGACATCTTGCTTCCTGCACAGTCACCCAAAGTTCCTCTGCAATGCTGGGGCATCCATCTTTAGCCTACAGGCCTAGAATATTTGACAAACTTTTCAGTGAAGCAGGAAATTTAAACTTTCCTGCTTGTCTTGAAAAAGTTTTTCAGATGCTCTCTTCTGTGTCCTGAAGAATGTCTGGTAAACTCTTCTGTGAAGCACGAATTTTGAAGGACTGTCTTTCCTTGTTTGGGCATAGTTCAATAGTCTTTTTTCCTGTGTATCCTGCATGTCCAGTCTGCACACCACATTATCAGCAGTCAAAAGCAAGACCAGTTTCTTTGCCCAGTGGCTAACCTTACCACAATGAAAGCAAACTTCAAAGGAATTTCTTCAGTGCCTATCACCTCTGAAGAAAATTGGTACTAACAGAAACAGATGTTTCTTATTGTCATGAAAAACCTTATGTTAAGAAAACATTTTGAATGCTATATTCTATAGGTCTTTGAAGTGATATAGAGATAATATCTCTATATGATCTTGAAAACATACCTTACATAGTTACAAATTTGATTGTTATAAATGACTAACTACTAACCTGTGTGTCTTGAGAATCCTAAATAGTTTATAATAATAGCTACCCAAACTAGAATTTTGCTTTACATTTTTAAATTAACTACATAGGTACAATACCTTAAATAAAAGCAGAAACATATGCACAGTGCAACAAAAACAAATTTAAATTTGTATCAATATACTATATTTTCCTAAATGATAATAAACATCTATACCCCACCAAATAACCAAAGACCACCCACATCCCCCCAACTCTTGGGAATGTTGGTGTGTATGGGAGAAAATCCTTCCAAACAGAGAACTGAAATGAAGATTCTACAGGTAGTGAAACAGTAAATATAATAGTAATTCCTTGTAGTCTAGGCCCAATTTTAGAATATATACTACCAAATAGAGGAGTAGTGTTGGCATTAGTTAATTAATTTTAAATTTTGCACTTAGTATTTCCAAGCAAATGCAATAGTTTCCCCTTAAAACTGTCCTTTTATGTTTTACGGTTCTATTATTCTGACTAACTATTGATAATATCAAATAGTAGGAATTAGATCATATGTCATGGAACAATCCAACATTTCTTATTTGGGCCTCATTTTTCAAAATACTATTTTTCAGCAAATGGATGGAACGAGACAAAATCATCCTGAGTGAGATTACCCAGTCCAGAAAGATATAGTAAATATTCACCTATAAGGGGATATTAGCCGTTAACTAGACAACCAAGCTACAATCCACAGACCAAGAAAAATCAGGCTCTATGCGAGCTTTGTGGGGGGCATGGTTTTCCCTGGGATAGAAAAATAGAATAGATTTTATAAGTAAACTTAGGGTTGGTAGGAATGGGAGCCAGGAGAATCAGTGGGGTTGGGAGAGTGCAGGGAAAGATAGGTGTAATTGGAGGGACATTGGGGGTAGTGTGGAAACCTAGTACAGTGAAAATCCCCTGGAATCTATGAAGGTAGGCCTAATGAGTACTCCTAGTCATCCCTACATTCTAGTTTCTTTGGTGAGGGAAGATACTCTGCATGCTAGCTACAGAAAGAGAAATGTGGACACTAACTCAGTCACAAAACCTTTGACCTACAATCTATTCTGCTTGCAAAATATGCTGGGGCAATAGTGGCACAGAACTTGTGGGAATAGTCAACTAACATGATTTGATCTAAGTACCACTCCACAAGAAGAAACCTACACTAGACATTGCTTTTGTAACCAATCACCAGGGACTAGATAGTCCAGTTATCTAGGGTAAAACCAAATACTGTGGGTCTAAAAAAATCAATGAAATAATTCCAAATGATAATTTGCTATAGTCATAGATCAGTGCTTTATTAAGTCATCATCAGAGAGGCTTTTCTCCAGTAGCAGATGGGAACAGATGCAGAGACCCACAGCCAAACATTATGCAGAGAGAGAATCTAAATTGGATGTCTCCATCATATCCCTTTCCTCGGAGCTCAGGAAATCCCACTGAAGAGTAGGTGGAAGAGCCAGAGGGGGATGGAGGACACCAAGAGAACAAGGCCTTCTGAGTCAACTAAGCAAGGCACACATGAGCTCACAGAGGATGAGGCAGCAAGCACAGGTCTACACAGGTCTGAACCAGGTCCTCTGTATACATATTATAGTTACTTGCTTAGTTTTTTTTTATGGTAATGCTGAATGTGAGAATGAGTGAGTCTCTGATTCTTGTGCCTGCTCTTGGGACTCTTTTACTCCTGGTGAGGTTTCTGTGTCCAACTTCCATATGATAGTTTTTGCTTCATCTTATTATATTTTGTCATGTTTGGTTATTTTTCTTAAAAGTCTGTTATTTTCTAATGAGAGTCAGGAAGGGAGTGGATCCATATGGGGAGGGGATGGGAAGGAAGCAGGAGTAGTGGAAAAAAGAAATCTATAAACAGGATATATTACATAAAAATATAATCTATTTTCAATATAAGAAAAAAGGAAAAATATATTTACCAGTGAGGAAATATGCTCTCGTCTGAGATGCAACCTTTAAAAGGGGGACAGAAGAAATGTCATCCTATATAGGTCAAACTCTACTAATTCTCAGATAAAAGCTAGAAAACAGTTCAAATAAGGCTCAGTCATAAGCAAAGACTTTATTTCCTTTTTGAGTTTTTCCATTGAGAAGTAGTCAGTTTTCTGTGTTGCAGTGGAATGCTGCCCTATGTCTTATTGTGTCTATTGAGTTTTGCACATTTGTTGGAGTTCATGCCCCCTTCCGTTTTCCCCCTTCCCCCACTTTTTGTGTATGACTAGTTTTGAAGTCCTGGAAGTTTTTCTTTCTTTGCATTTGTTTTTAAGGTGAAAGTTGACTGCAGTATGAATATGATGGTTTGACAAGCATTCCATTGTTTGCTGAAGGAGATACTTGTGTTCTTCATTTGTCTCCCTGGTCATTTATGGCAGTTTTCATGTCTTCTGTGGTGTTTTTAGCAAGGGGTAGAATAAGGGGTTTCAATATTTACCTATTAAAAGCTAGAACAAGGAAAGGATAGAGAAAGAAAGTATATGAATTAACAGTATGAAAAGCAGTAGAGAAGCTATTGCAAGTGAGGTTTGACAAAACAGACAGGAGTCTTCTCCAATGAGATAATCTTATAAATATCATTTGAACACTCAAAGCACAAAAGTGCACATGCATAACCAAAAAGATATAAAGATATGCATACAAAAATCAGAAATGAAAATTAAGATTAGAATAATATAAACATGAATGAAAAATATGATCTTATAGTTCTTCCTCCTGGTTGTGGGAGAGCCTGCCACCTGAGTTCACCTTGGTTCATCCATTAGGATAGTGCACCACATTCTGTAACTTCCTGTGACCTGTACACTTTCTCCCTGCTAATGGCTTTGGTGTGAAGTGCTGGGAATCTCTCAGATTCAGACTCCTTTTCCATACTTCTGCTGCTATCACAGTTGGTACGCCCTGGGATTTGTTGCTCCTATCTGTATTTGTACCATATTAATTATACAGCAGTACTCTTCTTGAGGTCCCAATTGATCCTTTCTCTATTGGGTAGTGGAAGGATGAATCATGAGCATTGCAGATTTATCAATTTTAGATTCCACTATCCCTTCTCTGGAGCTATCCACAGTTGCTGAACCACCTTCCTCTTGATGGATTAAGCTAAGCCGGATATAGCTCCTACTAAACTCTTCTCACAGTCCCACCACTCGCTGGGCAATGATAGGCAAGTTGGATTGTACACTTTGGAAATATTTTTATTTCAGATTCCTGGAACTTATTGTAGTTCATCCATAGCTTTCTGGGACCAACTTTCCTCTCCAGATGGTGACTTATAATTTGGGTTTCCAGTAGAACATGGCTCTCACCTAGCAGGATGCATAATTCCTTGATAGCATTTCTCTGGAAAGAGCTAGCTCAGCCTACAGCAGAAAAAAATTGTCTTTACAAAAACTATGAAACCCAAATAAATATTGCATATGAAATAAAATTGTTATGGGATTAAAGGATCTCAATTAATCTATGAAGGCAGGATAATTCAATGAAAGGTTTTAGGAGTAAAATTCATCTAGTCTCTTGTCTCACTGCACCAAAATACTATTGTAAGAAGGCAAAAGTGAGAGACAGACAGAGACAGAGAGAATAAAAAGTAGAGAATGAATTTTCTTTCATGAAACTAGTTTATGTTATGAACAACCAAATGACCAATTCTTACATGAATTCAGTTACCCTTTTTACAAAATGTTCATGAGTTAGCTCACTGAAACTCCAATAAATTAATCGTCTTCATAAAGTAAAATTATTTGAAAGTATCTATGGATGATCAAAATGTATATATTTGTTGTTCTATCATAAATATAACTCTGAAAAACCATTGCATATATCACAGAAACACTTCTCTTTTACCCTGGAATCTTTGTAGATAATTAGATGTTGTCCAGCTGCTACCATCTCAGATACAAGAATGTATTTTAGAACATAGCATGTTTTCTGATTGAATTGAAGCATGTCTATGCTGCAGAGATACAATATAAATAGAGGAAGAAACCCTCTAGGGAAGATAATTTGTTGTGGAATATTAGTTGAAGATGTGTTACATTTGTTTATGTTGTGGAATATTTGTTTACTGATGCAATATTATGTAGTACTCTTATGTCACATTTGTTTAACTCTGTGAAGCTGTGTTACTTTGCCTGCCTAAAACACTTGATTTGTCTAATTAGAACTGGATGGCCAATATCTAGGAAGGAGAGGGACAGCTGGTGCTGGCAAACAGAATAAAGAGAAGAGAGGAGGGGTGCAAAAAAAGGAGAGGAGGATGCCAGGGTCCAGCCACCAAGCCACACAGACAGACATGGAATAAAAAAGAAAGAAAAGATATACAGAAATAGAGAAGAGTAAAAGTCCAGAGGCAAAAGGTAGATGGAATCATTTAAGTTAAGAAAAGCTGGCTAGAAATAAGCCCAACTAAGGCTGGGAAATCATAAGTAAGAATAACTCTCTGTGTATTTATTTGTGAGTCAGATGGTGGGATCCCTAAAAAAGAGTAAAATGACAACATCTACAATTATTCCCTCTTAGGTGTTCCTTCTGAATTCCATGGTGATTGCATCACATATTTCTTTGTATTAATAATTAGATCAGTTTATCATATTGCTCAGTATTCAAACATGTCTCTTGTGCTTGCTCTCAGTCCTCTATATATCTGGAACATTTAATAAAAACCTCAAATTAAAAATCTGACAAGGTTTGTACATGCATGATTGTGTGTGTGTATGTGTGTGTGAGAGTGTGTGGGGGTGTGGTGTGTATGAGTATGAGAGATATTTGTGTTGTATGCACATTTTATTTAAGCACTCTTAACAGTGAGGTCCTGTGAGATGAAAGTATAAAAGACTCTCAGCCTGAAATTTTTTTTTTTGAAAGTAGTATCAAATGAAGGACTCCTTCCAGTCTCATTGTAAGGGACTCTTTAAGATATTGTTAGACTTGATATGTGGTATTTTCCAGAAAATTGTCCATTTCTTTTACATTTTCCAATTTTGTGGAGTACAGATTTTTGTAGTATGACCTAATGATTCTCTACATTTCCTCAGTGTCTGTTATGTTCCTCTTTTCATGTCTGATTTTGTTAATTTGGATGTTCTCTCTATGCCTTTTGATTAGATTGAATGAGGGATTGTCTATCTTGTTGATTTTCTCAAAGAACCAACTCTTTGTTTCATTGATTCTTTGTATTGTTTTCTTTGTATCTATTTTAGTGATATCAGTCTTCAAATTTGATTATTTCCTGTCGTTTACTCATCCTGGGTGAGTCTGCCTCTTTTAGTTCGAGAGCTTTCAGGTGTGCTGTTAAGTCAGTAGTGTGAGCTTTCTCCATTTTCTTTATGTAGGCACTTAGTGCTATGGACTTTCCTTTTAGCACTGCTTTCACAGTGTCCCATAGATTTGGGTATGTTGTGTCTTTGTTTTCATTGAATTCTCGGAAGTCTTTAATTTCTTTCTTTATTTCTTCCTTGACCCAGGGGTGGTTCAATAAAGCATTATTCAACTTCCATGTGTTTGTAGGCTTTCTGGGAGTAATATTGTTGTTAACTTCTAACTTTAATCCATGGTGATCCAATAAGAAACAGGGGGTTACTCCTATTTTTTTTTGTATACGTGGAGGTTTGCTTTGTTACCAAGTATGTGGTCAATTTTAGAGAAGGTTCCTTGAGGTGCTGACAAGGAGGTATATTCTATAGTGTTTGAATGGAATGTTCGGTAGATGTCAAGTCCATTTGAATCATAACAGCTGTTAGTTTTCATTTTTCTGTCAATTTTCTTTCCAGTTGACCTGTCCATTAGGGAGAGTGGGATGTTGAAGTCTCCTACTATTAGTGTGTGGGGTTTGATGTGCAATTTAAGCTTCAGTAATGTTTCTTTTACATATCTGGGTGCTCTTGTATTGAAGCATAGATGTTCAGGATTGAGAATTCATCTAGATGGATTGTTCCTGTGATGAGTATAAAATGTCCTTCTCTATCTCTTGTGATTGATTTTAGTTTGAAGTCTATTTTGTTAGATATTAGGATAGCTATACCCGCTGGTTTCTTAGGTTATCTATCCATTTGATTAGAAAATCTTTTTATTTATTTATTTATTAATTAAAGATTTCTGTTTCTTCCCCACCACCGCCCCCCATAATCCCTCCCCCTCCCCCAATCAACTCCCCCTCTCTCATCAGCCTGAAGAGCAATCAGGGTTCTCTGCCCTGTGGGAAGTCCAAGGACCTCCCACCTCCTTCCAGGTCTAGTAAGGTGAACATCCAAACTGCCTAGGCTCCCACAAAGCCAGTATGTGCAGTAGGATCAAAACCCAGTGCCATTGTTCTTGACATCTCAGCAGTCCTCATTGTCCGCTATGTTCAGCGAGTCCGGTTTTATCCCATGCTTTTTCAGACCCAGGTCAGCTGGCCTTGGTGAGTTCCCGAAAGAACATCCCCATTGTCTCAGTGTGTGGGTGTACCCCTTGCGGTCCTGAGTTCCTTGTTTGTGCTCTCTCTCCTTCTGTTCCTGATTTGGACCTTGGGGTTGTAGTCCGGTGCTGATTAGAAAATCTTTTCCCAACCCTTTACTCTAAGGTAATGTCAGTCTTTGAGGTTGAGGTGTCTTTTCTTGTATACAGCAGAATGCTGGATCCTGCTTTCGTATCCATTCTCTTAGCCTCTGTCTTTTTATAGGTGAATTGAGTCCATTGATATTAAGAGATATTAATGACCAGTGATTGTTAATTCCTGTTATTTCTCAGTGGTAGTGTTTGTGTGTTTCCCTTCTTTGGGGTTTGCTGGTGTGATGTTATCTGTTGCCTATGTTTTTGTGGGTGCACTTAGCTTCCTTGTGTTGGAGATTTCCTTCTAGTACTTTCTGTAGAACTGGATTTGTGGATACATATTGTTTAAATATGGTTTTGTCACAGAATATCTTGTTTTCTCCATTGATGGTAATTGAAAGATTTGCTGGGCATAGTAGTCTGTGTAGATGAAACAGCAGGCTGTGTTCCTGCTGCCTGGCTCCCGACCACCTGGCTAGCTTATGCCCTGAAATAACAACACACAAATTGTATTCATTTAAACACTGCCTGGCCCATTAGTTATAACCTCTTACTGGCTAATTCTCACATCTTGATTAACCCATTTCTAATAATCTGTGTAGCACCACAAGGTGGTGGCTTACCAGGAAGGATTCTAGCCTACGTCTGTCTCAGGTCAGAGAATCATGGCAACTGCCTGACCCTGCTTCTTTCTCCCAGCATTCAGTTCTGTCTACTCCATCTATCTAAATCCTGCCCTATCAAAAAACCAGGGCAGTTTCTTTATTACCCAATGAAAGTAACACATAGACAGATGACCCTCCTCCATCAAGTTTGGGCTTGCATTGTGGTCTCTTAGTGTCTATAGCACATCTGCCCAGTACCTTCTGGCTTTCATGGTTTCCTTTCGGAAGTCGAGTGTAAGTCTGATCTGCCTTTATATGTTACTTGAATTTTTTCCTTTGCTGATCTTAATATTCTTTCTTTATTCTGTATGTTTTGCATTCTGATTATTATAGGGTGAAGGCACATTTTTTGGTCCAGTCTATATACGAAGAATCAGTGAAATAAAGAGCTATTTCTTTGAGAAAATCAACAAGATAGACAAACCCTCATCCAAACTAATCAAAAGGCAGAGAGAGAACATACAAATTAACAAAATCAGAAATGAAAAGGGGGATATAACAACAGACACTGAGGAAATCCAGAGAATCATTGGAAATCCAGAGAATCATTAGGTCATACTACAAAAATCTGTATTCCACAAAATTGGAAAATGTAAAAGAAATGGACAATTTTCTGTATAGGTACTGTATACCAAAATTAAATCCAGACCAGGTGAACAATTTAAATAGACCTATAACCTGCAAGGAAGTAGAAGCATTCATCAAAAGCCTCCCAACCAAAAAAGCCCCAAGCTAGATGATTTCAGTGCAGAATTCTACCAGAACTTCAAAGCAAAGCTAACACCTATATTCCTCAAATTGTTCCAAATAATAGAAACAGAAGGAACATTGCCAAACTCTTTCTATGAGGCTAAAGTTACCCTGATACTGAAACCACACAAAGACTCAACCATGAAAGAGAATAACAGACCAATCTCACTCATGAAATTTGATGCAAAAACACTTAATAAAATACTGGCAAAACAAATCCAAGAACACATAAAAATAATCATCCACCATGATCAAGTTGGATTCATTCCAGAGATGCAAGAATGGTTCAACATACGAACCAGGATATCATTCGAAACACCTATGAACACCTGATTTTTGACAAAGTGTGGGAGCCCACGTGTGACTCAGTTTCCATCTGGAGTAATTTCTGACTCGAAGTCATTTGAGTTCAAGCTTGCCTGATCTACTTTGTCTTATAACCTTGAGGGCTATGAGAGACTTCTGATTTAGCCCGTGAGAAAAGAACACTCTATCTAATAGAGAGTATACTGCTGACAACAAACCTCAGGAACATCAAGATAGAAAGTACGGCTGCTTCCAAGCAGTAAGCACGTGTTCGAGAGGAGGCTGCTCACTCAAGGACAGGAATGGTCTTGTGGTTAGATACTGACTGATGGTCTGTGCTGTGCTTTGTTCTGCTTTTGTATAGAAGCAAGTTCTGAAACAAACTCTGGGCTGTTTGGCTCCTTTGGCATGACCAGACAGACCTCCTGATTCTATCCTGTCTTCTGTTTCTTCTGACTTTTATTTGGCCTCGAGGATCCCCTATCAAGGAACCCTAGCTGACCTTGTAAAAGTGGGATCCTACACAAAGAAGCTAAAACTATAAAATGGAGAAAAGAAAGTATCTTCAAAAAACTGTTCTGGCATAACTGGATGTTAACATGTAGAAGAATGAAAAGAGATCCATATATATCCCCATGCACAAAACTCAAGTTCAAATGTATTAAAGACCTCAATATAAATGCAACCACACTGAACCTGACAGAAGAGAAAGTGGGAAGTAGCCGTCAATGCATGGTCACAGGAGACCACTTCCTAAATATAACACCAGTAGCATAGACACTGAGAGCAACAATAAAATAAATGGGACCTCCTGAAACTGAAAAGGTTCTGTAAAGCAAAGGACACATTCAATAAAACAAAAAGACAGCCTACTGAATGGAAAAGATCTTTGCCAACCCCACATCAGACAGAGGACTTATCTCCAAAATATATAAAGAACTCAAGAAATTAGACATCAAAATTCCAAATAATCCAATTAAAAAATAGAGTACAGAACTAGACAGAGAATTCTCAACAAAAGAATTTCAAATGGCCGAAAGACACTTAAGGAAATGTTTAACATCCTTAGCCATCAGAGAAATGCAAATCAAAACAAATCTGAGATACCATCTTACACCAGTCAAAATGGCTAAGAGCAAAAACACCAATTATAGCTTATGCTGGAGAGGATGTAGAGTAAGGAGAACACTCTTCCATTGCTGGTAGGAGTTCAAACTTGTACAACCATTCTGGAAATCAGTATTGTGATCTCTCAGAAAATTGTGAATACACCTACCTCAAGACCCAGCAATACCATTCTTGGGCATATACCCAGAAGATATTCAATCATACGACAAGGACATTTATTGAACTATGTTCATAGCAGCATTATTTCTAATAGCCAGAACCTGGAAACAATCTAGATGCCCCTCAACCGAAGAATGGATAAAGAAAATGTGGCACATTCGCACATTAATGAGTACTACTCAGCAGTAAAAAAATATGATATTTTGAAATTTGCATGCAAATGGATGGAACTAGAAAAAAACATCCTGAGTGAGGTAACCCGGACTCCAAAAGATTAACATGGTATGTACTAACTCATAAGTAGATACTAGCTGTAAGGCAAAGGATATTGAGTCTATTTTCATGATCCTAGAGAAGCTAAGTAACAAGCTGAACCCTAAGAAAAACATGCACAGATCCACCTGGAAAGGGGAAATAGACAAGATCACCTGACAAAATTTGGAGCATGGGGATGGGGAGGAGTAGAGAAGACAGAAGGGGAAGATGAGGGGAGAAGGGAAGGAGCGAGGACAATTTGAGGGAATGGGATAGTCAAGATGGGGGAAGGATAGAGATGAGAGCAAGGAAAGAGATATTTTGATTGAGGGAACCATTATGGGGCTAGCAAGAAACCTGGCTCTAGAGAAATTCTCAGGAATCCACAAGGATACCCCAGCTAAGACCCTAACAATAGAGGAGTGGGTAGTACCCCAACTGTCCTTGCCCTGTAGTCAGATTGATGACTACCTTAAATGTGACCATACAATGAATTTGCATCCAGCAACTGATGGAAAAAGAGGCAGAGACCCACAGCAGAGCACTGGGCTGAGCTCTCAAAGTCCAGTCGAAGAGTTGGAGGAGTGAGAATATGAACAAAGAGGTCAAGATCACGATGGGTTCACCCACTGAAACAGTCTACCTGAACTAATGGGAGTTCACCAACTCCAGTGGAACATGGAAAGAAACAGCACAGGACCAAACTAGTCCCTCTGTATGTGGTTGACAGTTGTATGGCTGGAACAGACTGAGGGGCCACTGACAGTGGCACCAGGATTTATCCCTACTGCTTGTACTGGCTTTTTGGGAGCCTATTCTCTTTGGATGGATACCTTGCTCAGCCTAGATATAGTAGGGAGGGCCTTGGACCTTCCCCAAAGCAATGCACCTTACCTTCTCTGAGGAATGGATGGGGGAGGGCGGGGGTAAATGGAGGGAACGGGAGGAGGAGAGGGAGTGGGAACAGGGATTGGTATGTAAAATAAAAAAGATAGTTTGTTTTTTTTTTTAAAAAGTAAAAGAAATAAAATTATATTAAAAAAGAAACTATAAAGACAGCATAAGGGAGGTGAGTAAAATTGGATTAACTATACAACATTGGTAGTAGCTGTTTGTACAGTTTGTAAGCCAAAGAATAAAGCTAATACATTAATAAAATTGCCAATGATCAGGAAAAAAAGATATTGTTAACCAATATTTGTAAGGCAAAAGTAAAGGGCAGAGTTTATATTTATTTTTGTCACTTGAAAAGGCACCCAGTCTGGTGTGGATCACCCCCTACTCTGGAAACTTTTAACTATAGTTGACTTTAAACCTCATTCTATGTATTCAGGAAAAGATAGAGGATCAAACAAAAATGAGTGAGCTATTCTTAAAGTAGCTGATCAAGCCTTAAGAACAATGGTCAGACTGGAAAGTCTTCCCTGGAGAAAACAACCTTTTATTCACTCCTAGATCCATAAACTATTTATGAAATAGTACATTGGGTCAGTGGGATAGCTTAGCAGTTGAGAGTACTTGCTGACAAGTCTGACTATATGAGTTGGACTCCTGGGATCTGCATGAAAGTCAACTCCCACAAGTTGTGCTCTGAACACCACACTTGTATGCATACACTATGGCATACATACACCCACATGAAGCTCCCTTGTCCATGAATTTATGTATGCACACACACACACACACACATACACACGAGAGAGAGAGAGAGAGAGAGAGAGAGAGAGAGAGAGAGAGAGAATTGCAGGCAGATGCACACATATGAGCATGTGCACACACACATACACATGCATACTAAATAATTAAAATGACATGCAGTTCTCATATATATTTCCAATATCTCAAACTTCTAGATTTGGTTGCTTGAGCAGGCTTACTTTGCATTCCTTTTGTTCGCAAGACTAACAGTATTTCATAAGCTAGCCCAAACAACACTCTCTGTTTCAGAACACTGCTAATTTGTTACCAAACAATGAACTTTTAAATTTTAGCTGTATATATTGTCAGTTATATGTTCCTCTTGGTAATGTTTAGTGAAATTCATTCCTAAAGATAATAATGCGTTAACTTTTGACATATGAGAGAATACTGCCTTTTAGGTTACCTTATTATTCCAATAATTTTCGAGCATGGATTTACCCAAGGATTTATTCAGCATCATAATCACAAAAATAGCCTTATCAGTAGTAATTATCACGATGAAGCCTAGTCTAAATATGGGGATAATAATTGTCGACACTTCCAGGAATGTTAACTTCAGTAATTCACCAATCGTTGCCAGTATACAGAAGTCATGACTAGGAACTGGCTGTATGTAGAAGAGTTATTTAGTAGAATTCCTGGATTCTAGAATGCCAGAAGCATTAGTACCCAACGCAGATATCCTGAGTCTTTAAGCTATATTGTTCTTGGTAACCACATAGCCTCAAATTATTTCTTAGATTCCCAAGAAGGAACTTATGCCATAAAAATAGTTTTCAGTTACGTATAAACCCTGTCTTGAAAAAAAAAATCCTTTTTATTGCACTCAGATGAATGCTTTTCAGGTCAAGTTCCACACTACATTGTATGCATTTGTCAAAACTCTATTGATTACTCGAGTTTTTCTATCTCAGCCAGCCGGTGTAAATTTAAGTTTCCAGGTATCTTCAGTTGGTGATATTGAGAAATAAGAGCCATTTTCAGATGTGAATTCTGAGTTTAACTAAAAATGATGCTCTAATTGGTGTATTTGGGGATTTTTTTTTTTTTGCAATTTGGAAAATACTACTTTATTTATTTATTTATTAAAGATTTCTGTCTCTTCCCCGCCACCGCCTCCCATTTCCCTCCCCCGATCAGGTCCCCCTCCCTCGTCAGCCCAAAGAGCAATCAGGGTTCCCTGCCCTGTGGGAAGTCCAAGGACCACCCACCTCCATCCAGGTCTAGTAAGGTGAGCATCCAAACTGCTTAGGCTCCCACAAAACCAATAGGTGCAGTAGGATCAAAAACCCATTGCCATTGTTCTTGAGGTCTCAGTAGTCCTCATTGTCCACTAT
>NW_026068557.1:27822-29270 GCF_014885135.2 Alexandromys fortis
AAACTAGACTGTAAAAGGCTAATCAACCCAATTATAAAATGGGGCACTGAGCTGAACAGAGATCTCTCAACAGAAGAAGTTCAAATGGCCAAAAGACACCTAAGGTCATGCTCAACTTCCTTAGCGATCAGGGAAATGCAAATTTGGGGGATTTTTTAAAGTGTCTTTGCTTCATCCTATATGTGAGGGGAAAGTACACTAAAACAGTGGTGGCCTGATGATTGTGTGATTCAAAAATTGCATAATGTAGTCTCCTGCACTTATGAGTCCCATGTTGCTATGATTTGGTAAAAACATTATGATTAAAGCCTTCTCTTTTCCTACTATATGAGTCATGGCTACCTTGGAATGAATCTTCTTAGCAATATATGGTTTTCCACAGTCAATCTTTGAGAATTACCAGTCAGTAGATGGTTTCCAATAATATATTTTCAATTAAAGGAAGTATTGAGAAAGGATTAAAACTACTACACAAAAAAATATGTTTTAAAATTTTCTAGCCTGGGAAAATACAAGGAGTGAGACTGTGATCACATAGGTGATGCTGATTTCTTCAGATATTCTAAAGCCAGTAATAGTGATAACAATAATGACGATAATGATAGTGATGATGATGAACTCCAGTAAAAGCCTTTTCATTATTATCCATTTACACCTGAAATTTATAACATAAATGCTAATTTTGTTATTGGGTGAAATCACATTAATAGTAAACATTTTGTTGTGATAAAACATCAAAAACTCCTCGCCTGCTGTATGCTAGGACCAGTGCTGAACATCAGTTTTAAGCTCCTACTCTAAGGCTACCCACCCAGAGCGGTGAGCCTCAAGGTCCCCAGTAAGAGAGTCCGGCACCCTCAGCCTGGGCTCCAGGGGCTTCTGTGCTCTCCTGGATCCCCCACTGCCTGCTCCGTCCTTCCTTCTGTCCCTGGATCATTGGCCTACCAGGCGGCCCTGTTTAGGTGCTGAAGAGTTCCATCTGGACAGGTGAGTGTGTGCTATCCAGGGGCGATTGTCCCAGAAGAGAGCACAAACCCCCCTCCCCCAGCTCCTTCTGCAGGGCTGTCTTTCTTACACACGAGGCCCCCCCCCCCAAGCCTGCGTTTTCTGCAAGGTCCTTTGCTCAGGAACAGTTTTCTGCTCCTACACTAAGGCTTCCAAACCAAAGCGGTGAGTGCCTGCCTACATGTCAGGCCTCAAGGACCCCTGAAAGGGAGCACGTGCACCTTCAACTTGTGAGGCAGGGTGTACTGTGTTCTACTCATCCCTGCCCTGCCTCCCAAGTTCCTCAAGGGAGTCAACCTACCTCAAGACCCAGCAATTCCAATCTTGGGAATATACCCAAGAGATTCCCAATCATACTACAAAAGCATTTATTCAACTATGTTCATAGTAGCACTATTTGTTTGAGCCAGAACTGGAAACAACCCAGGTGCCCCTCAATAAAA
>NW_026068558.1:0-6390 GCF_014885135.2 Alexandromys fortis
GGCTGTAGTCAAAATGTCTTGCGTGATAGAAAAGTAAATAAAAAGAAAACAGAAAATAATAAGTAATTATGTTAGTTATGGTCATCTTGTTGTTGATTTTTGTGCTTTTATTTTCAATGTCATGTTTAAATGCGTAAGCACAGCTTTGCTTTCTTCTCTATAGTCCCTTCGATATGCTCATTCCTCGCTTTAGTCAGAGATGTTTGTTCCTATAGTTCTTTATATTTAGTTGATAGTAATTTACTTCAGGCTGCTTAAAATGTGGCAAAAAGATTCACTGGGAACAGAGAGGAAGGGACAGAGAGATCAAAGGGATCCTGAAGAAATGCAAAAAGTGTTAGTATCTCAGATAGAACCAAGAAGAGCCATGGGGAGTCCCTGGTGTTGCAACAGACACTATGATGTTCCATTTGGGACTGGGGAAACGCATGTGCTACCAGGAGATTTTAACATGCAATCATTTGCCAGGCAAGTGCAAAGAATCACCACCAACTCACAGTAGTCAGCATCTCACATAAACAAACACTTCTCAGGGGCTGTTCAAATACATCCTGGGAGCTCCCATATGAATGCTCAATCCCTGAGTTTTGTGACTCTGGACACAGGCTCAGGATTTCAATCGGAGATATTACAATTGCATGAGTACCTATCTCCCTCCTGCCCAGGCATCAGATTTTGCTCTGGGAAACACTGAGAGACATAAGTTGGGAAACAAAGAAATCCGGTAGGTTTAGCCTCCTAGAACACATGATCTTACAGGAATGAATCTGGGGGTGGAAACATGAATGCTAAGGTTTGGGACAGTGTGTGTTGATCTTTTCTTTCAGTTCTGATGGTTTGTTTTATCCTTCGGCCTTAGTTTACAGTCAGTCAATGTGTCAGAAGCTACATGCCCAGAAAGTCACTTGATACCAGGTTCTTGAATGGGGCCTCCAAACCCCAAATCCACATATTTGTGTTTATTTGTTCTTTGCCTTTGAGACTCTGGTGCCAAGCCAAGTGCCTGCAAGGGTCAGAACTCAATCTGTGTAATTAACTCATGAATACTTTTAAACCAAATATATGGTGATCGTAAAGGAAGAAGAAAAGAGACATCCTTTGTACTAGTGATAAAGGTAAGAGTAGTGGGCTGCAGGGCACTTGCAGCTTTCCTGGGCCAGCTTTCAATTTGTGAATTAGTCCTTTCAGTCCTGGAGAAGGTGATCTATCCCCAAACAAAACCTGGTCAAAGTGGAGCCTCTCCTGGCTCCTGAGGCCCTTTGTGCCTAGTCTTACATATTAGGTTGATATCCATGGCAAACTAGCTCTTCTCTGAAGGGAAATGGAGGAAGAGTGGATTGGGGGAGAGGAGGTGAGGCCTGGGCAGAGTGGAGGGAGGGGAAATCCTGGTCAAAATGTCCTGTGTGAGAGAATGATAATAATTAAAATTCCTGATGAAATCACTGAGAAAATGGCACGGGTATTCAAAGGTGTGGAAGAGTTGGAAAGAACTCACTGACACTAGAAAACACATTTTAAGATGTGCATCTAAGTGGCACCATGATTGTGTGGCCATGATATACAGAATATTTTCCCAAGTGTTTCACACTTTGTCTTTTACCTAGAAGATTTTCAAATGTGCTCTGTACAAAATAGCATGTTAATCCCATGTGTTCTTCCCTACAGGTTTTCTGTCGTCTTTCATGGTACTTTAATTTTATTTTATTCTAATCCATTAAGAATTTTGTGTAATGGAAATAAAAGATAAAGTTAAATGAAGTTAAAATCTTTCTTCCCTCCACTATTTATTCAATAATCTCTACTGGGCACCTGCCTGTGAGAGAACCTAGAGATGGATTAACTGCAGTTGACAAGAACACAGTTCTAGAGCGGCAGAGATGGCTCAGTGGTTAGGAGCACTGGCTGCTCTTGTAGAGGACCTGGGTTCAGTTCCCAGCACTCCCATGGCAGTTCACACCCATCTGTAACCCAAGTGGTAGGGGATCTGAGGTCCTCCTCTGACCTCTAAGTGCACCAAGAACACAGTTCACAGATGCATGTAGGCAAAAGCTCTTTGGTATTAAAAAAAATTAAGAGAAAACCAACTCTACAAATAAAGATAAATTTCTGTGGCATAAATTTGAATGAATTTATAAATGAATGAATGAATGAAATGGAGAAAACTTCCTAAGCACTCAGATTGGATGCCCAGACTGTCACTGAAGTGTCTTTAATTCCATCCAATGTTTTCTAAAATGTAACTGCCCGGGGTCCCGTGAGCTTGGGGTGCGGACCTGGTGGAGGCTGCAAACCCCGGTTGTAGGAAGGGCTGGGGCCTACAGGCTCGCCTGCTGCACATTAACTACATGGCGGGCTGATGGAGGGGACAGTGCCCTGCACCCTGTTCGTAGTTACTAGCCTCTTCGGAATCACAGCTAAGTCCTTTCTGAAAACGAGGACTTATTTTACCTAGTGCCTCTATCCTCCATATGAGAGTTTTTGGAAGAATCTGGAGGGAAGTGGAAGATATGTTTTAGTTGTCTTTTTTGTTGTTGTTCTTATAATGCGTGCAATAATATAAAAATCGAGCATTATACTTTATGTGTATGCACACCGGTTTTTACAGTAGCTTCAACGTTAAGTTTCCTAGCCATAGGATGGACTCATTTTATTCATTCCTGTGGCTACTTGTTTATATTCTTAGGACAGGGGTTAGTATACTATTTCTACGCCTTAATGAATTTACTTTTAAAGTCTACATCTTCTCATCGGATCAAGCCCCCATGCCCACAGTGCCCTTTAGTTTGATGCCAATTCTCTTACTGCCGTTTGATAACACACTCTTTCCCATAGCATCCCTTATGTGCAGTCTTCCTGTACCCCCCAAATGAACTTGCAAGGGAATCAGTGTACCCCCCTTCTTAGCAAGAAAATCATTTTGGGAACCCAGGCAAGACAAGCATCTGTCTCAGTTACAGAGATCAATTCCACATTCCCATCAGCCCTCATTTTTGAAAGTGCCCTTCAGAGAGCTTGCTGAGGGAGTCCCTGGCTTTAAGCATTTAGTGTTGTGCCTTGCATGTTCTCTGTTGTTCGTGCAAGTTAGATTAAATTAGTGACCAGAGAAAGCAAACATGAGAGTTTGATAAGTTTTCTATTGGAGTTAGATAGTAACAAATTTCCTTAGTACTTTAGAAGTAGTTTAACCTGGAGCACCTGGGTTCGACGAAGTAAAATGCCTTGTTTCTTCTTCCCTAGGTGCAGTTTGGTGACTTTCCTCACCTCCTAGTATATGGGCCATCAGGTGCTGGAAAAAATACAAGGATTATGTGTATCCTACAAGAACTTTATGGTGTCGGGGTGAAAAAATTGAGATTTGAGCATCAACCTATCACAGTAAGCATCTCTTGTCAGGGCTCGGCAGATGTTTCTGGCAAGGATTTTCTTTTCTTTTTTTTTAAAGTTTTTTTTTTTTATTTTATTGACCTATAAAGTTTTCTCTGCTCCTCTCCAAGCTTCTTCCTTCCCCTTCAGCCCTCTCCTATGGTCCCCATGCTTCCAATTTATTCAGGAGATCTTGTCTTTTTCTACTTCCCATGTAGATTAGATCCATCTGTGTCTCTCTTAGGGTCCACATTGTTGTCTAGATTCTCTAGGATTGTGAATTGTAGTCTGGGTTTCCTTGCTGCATATCTAAAAGTCATTTATGAGTGAGTACATATATTTGTCTTTCTGGGCAAGGGTTACCTCAATCAATATGATATTTTCTGGATCGATCCATTTGCCTGCAAATATCAAGATGTCATTATGTTTTTCTGCTGTGTAGTACTCCATTGTGTCAATGAACCACATTTTCCTTATCCATTCTTCAGTTGAGGGACATTTAGGTTATTCCCAGGTTCTGGCTATGACAAACAATGCTGCTATGAACATAGTTGAGCATATGTCCTTGTCGCATGATTGAGCATCCTTTGGATATATACCCAAAAGTGGTATTACTGGGTCTTGAGGAAGGTGTTTCCTAATTTTCTGAGAAATCGCCACACTGACATCCAAAGGGGCTGTACCAGCTTGCATTCCCACCAGCAATGCAGGAGTGTCCTCTTTACCCACGTAACCTCTCCAGCATAAGTTGTCATCAGTGATTTTTATCTTGGCCATTCTTACAGGTATAAGATGGAATCTCAGAGTTGTTTTGATTTGCATTTCTCTGATGACTAAGGATGTCGACCATTTTCTTAAGTATCCTTCAGCCATTTTAGATTCTTCTGTTGAGAGTTCTCTGTTTAGGTCTATACTCCTTTTTTTTATTAGATTATTTGTTCTTTTGATGACCCATTTCTTGCGCTTTTTATTTTGGAGCTTAGACCTCTATCTGATGTGGGGTTAGTGAAGATCTTTTCCCATTCTGTAGGCTGTCGTTTTGTCTTGTTGACCATGTGCTTTGCTTTACAGAAGCTTTTCAGTTTTAGGAGGTCCCATTTATTAATTGTTTCTCTCAGTGTTTGTGCTCCTGGGGTTAGTGTGGTTTGGTCTGTTTGTGGATCCCCAGGCAATGAGACTAGGATCTGCTTATGGTTCATGAGGGACCTTTTCGAAGACCATTTCCTATGATGGCATTCCTTCCTCAGCTTTGATGCATAGAGCGTTGCTTGATCCTGCCTCAACTTGATGTGCCAGGTTTTGTGAACTCCATATGGGAGGACTTTTCTTTCATGAGGAGTGGTTGGCGGGTGGGGCAGAGAGAGATATGGGGTGGTATGAGAGGAGGGGAGGGAGGGGGATCTATGTTTGGTATGGAAAATGAATAGAAAATTATAATAAAAATAAAATAAAGGCTACCAATTTGTAATCTATAGAAAATAATTAAGACATGCAAGTTAAGTATAGGTCACTTTATAAATAATCAAATTCTTTAATGGGCTCAGAGCAATACTTTTCATCATGATGAGTACAAATTAAATGAGGGACAGACTTTAGCCTTCTGGATGTGCTATCAAGGACAAGCCTGAAGCAAATAACTAAAAATAAGTAAAGTTTGTCTCAAATAAGGTATTATTAATAAATTATATGATATCCCTCAATACCCTCAGAGAGATCTGCTGAAAATGGAATTTAAGTTACTTAATGAAAAAGGCATCCTTTGATAGACAAAAATACTAGCTTCTAGAATCAGCAGCTGATGTTCATCCACAAATACAATGGCATAAACAGACTCTACTTGGATATTCCCTCAGTTGTAAAAATATAGACCACTGGACTAATACCTGGCACATGCTTCGTCCACCACCAGGTTTTTGCCAGAGTGTAAGAACTGTTGAACTGAATGCCCTGTTCTGCCTCGCCAAGGTAGGTTAGTTTTTCCAACTCCCTCCTCTATAGTAATTCCCATAGGTCTGGTGGTTGAAGGCTGATGCTTCCCTGTTTGTCTTCCAGAGCCTAAATAGTATCTTGTGTGATAATCAAAGACTGACAGTCTCTGCTCCCCACAAAGTCACTGAGAACACTATGGAGGAACCCACGCTGATTAGCCAGGTATGTGGTAAAGTATCTGTCATTTTAATGGTTACAGAGGCCATTGAAATTGTATTTCCTGTTTATATTTATCCTTCTCAGATCTCTGATGATGTTGCTAAAAAGTTGTAGTTTTGTAAGTGTATCAACAGACAGATCTACTCAGTTCCTCCAGACAAGGTTATAGCTGTATGGTCAGTCATATCATATTTGAAAATTAGGTCTTGTTTTTTTTTAAGCTAATAGGTCATCTGCTCAAGAAGGCAGACCCACTGATAGGGTTACCTTGCTGACATGCATCACACTGAGAAAGATAATCTCACAAAATTAGGTTTAAATGAAAACTAAGCTGAAGTTACCATGCCATTACTAGCCACAGTTTTTAATATTCTTTATTAAAAGAAATGAATATTCTTTTTTTAAATTTATTTATTTATTTATTAAAGATTTCTGTCTCTTCCCCACCGCTGCCTCCCCTTTCCCTCCCCCTCCCCCAATCAAGTCCTCCTCCCTCGTCAGCCCAAAAAGCAACCAGGGTTTGTGGGAAGTCCAAGGACCATCCACCTCCATCCAGGTCTAGTAAGGTGAGCATCCACGAAACTGCCTAGGCTCCCACGAAACCAATAGGTACAGTAGAATCAAAAACCCGTTGCCATTGTTCTTGAGGTCTCAGTAGTCCTCCTTGTCTGCTATGTTCAGCGAGACCGGTTTTGACCCAGGCTTTTTCAGACCCAGGCCAGCTGGCCTTGGTGAGTTCCTGATAGAACATCCCCATTGTCTCAGTGTATGGGTGCACCCCTCGCGGTCCTGAGTTCCTTGCTTGTGCTCTCTCTCCTTCTGCTCCTGATTTGGACCTTGAGATTTCAGTCCGGTGCTCCAATGTGGGTCTCTGTCTCT
>NW_026068558.1:7931-21869 GCF_014885135.2 Alexandromys fortis
TTTTTTCTTGGTTTCCCAGGGTCTCATGTACGTATTTACTCAATTCTTCAAACTTTTTGTTATACTTCTCATCCATTTCTATAAAGGTGTTTTTTACATATTGTTTAAGGGACTCTATTGCTTTCATAAAGTCGATTTTTTCCACTTCTTCTGTGTTAGGGTGTTCAAGTCCTTCTGTTGTAAGATCATTGGGTTCTGGTGCTTTCATGTTGTTTTTCAGCTTATTGGGAGAATTTTTGCCTTGGCGCTTGCCCATCTCCTCCTATTGATGCTCTCTAATTGGTCTTTTAAAGACCAGATCAGGTTTCCCTGCTGGCCAGAGGCTCCTCTTGCAAAATTCCCTCGTTCTGTTTCCTGGCTCCTGCCAGGGGCCAAGATCCCTCTCACCCCTCAGACGGGTCTTCAGGAAAAGAACCAGGTTCCCTGTTTTCCAGGGACCTCGCCAACCAAAGGCCTACCTCTTTGATTTAATTGTCCTGGGGCGATCTGCTCTTGGTGTTGCACTGGTCCCTGTTGCCTGCGTTGTCTGCCACTGTGTCAGTACCTGCCGGTCCCGGCCGCTGCGCCAGCTACGTCGCCCTGAATATTCTTTATAATATTTAAAAGAATTTCTTTTCATTGCTTTCATTAATCAACCATATGTATCTCCTGGTAAAAGATAAGATGGAGAAAAATGGTTTAACATTGATGTTATTTTGAGGGTGTAAGGAAGTGATTTCAGGTATGTAAATGCAACTTACC
Source organism: Alexandromys fortis (assembly GCF_014885135.2). NCBI lineage: Eukaryota > Metazoa > Chordata > Mammalia > Rodentia > Cricetidae > Alexandromys > Alexandromys fortis. The sequence goes on from NW_026068558.1 coordinate 8,673, forward strand.
AATGTCTGAGGAAGTGATTTAAGGCTTGAGAAAATGAGATCTCAATATTTCAAAGGAAAAAACCATATTAATGAATCAATATATGATATTTTCTAAGCTTGGCAAAGCACTGCCTAGTATTATAATAGTCAAAGGGCAACATTTTAAATTTAATTTCATTGTTTTCTGAATATAGACTTAAAAGTGCTTCTGATTGTGTTGGAAACATTTCTGATATACATATCTAAGTTCTGGACAGAATAAACAAGGAGAGAGTGTTCCTGTTTATATCCTCCTTTGGGTTCCAGGCTTTTTCTATGACTCTATACAACAATTTTCTGCACCTGCTTACAGGCACTGGTTAACTAATTTTTCTACAATGACGATTTCAGTGCAGATTAGAAGAAGTGGTCATGCTAATATATCTAAAACTTTTATCTCTATCTGTAAACTTAAAAATATTCAAAATATTCATGTCCGATTCAGAGAGTGAAGATTTTATCCACCTATGACAGATCAAACAGAATCCAGATTAGTGTTGTTGTCAGTTAATAGTGGAAGCATTTCTGCCTCCTGTCTGTCCCTGGGGATGCGCTCTCTCTATTCTCTGGTCTTGGGACTCCTTCTACCTCCTGCCTTAGTAGGTTACTGAAATTTCTGTCCCGTGAATATATTCCTAAGAGTACCTCAAGTGCCAAATAGATCAGTCATTTCCAGAGTTTTATTTTCATTTACTCTATAACATCACAACTACTTACAGGCCTAGAAGGGTGTTTCTTGCTCACAGAGAAGTACATGGCCTGAATATTCAAGAAATTACTTCTCAGTAGAGGACGTTCTATTCTAGAATCAACGTTCAAAAGAACATGGGTAACAATTATAGGAACAACAGGGAAAAACAACAAGAAATCTGAAAACTCAAGTTAAATAACTCTTCCACAATATCATAGATAACAAACAAATGAAGTCAAAGGTATTTAGAGAGATCAAATGCCAGATGAGTAAATCAAAAAGTGAAAAGACAATGACCTAGACGAAAATAGAAACAAGCAAGTGAATTCAACTGGGCATTGAGGCAAAATACAACGCTGTATAGGAAAGCAAAGTCTGAGGGGAGAGTAAATGAGCAATATATGTTTATCTGTCTATATCTATATCTATCTATACGTGTATGTATTAGGTCAAAAAGACAAGGTCAAAAATAATACAAATCCTAATAAGAATCTAAGATTATTGGGGAAGGGAAGTAGAAATAGAAATGTTTGAAATGAAAAACACAAAACCTCCAATAAAAACACAGTGGAAAGTGACTCCAGTAAAACTGAGTAAGCAGAAGACAGAGCATCAGGAATGAAGAGTGGGATTTTTCAGACCACTGCATTGAAATATTAATGAGAAATAAATGAGTAATAAACCTGACTACAGCATCCAAACTCTGATATCCTTTAAAGAGACCAATTAGGGATAGGAACGTACGGGGTAGGTGTTATTAACATATCTAGCAAAGACATGGGGATTTAACAGAAACTCTCCATGTCTGTAGAAAAAAGCAGACATTCAAACATAAGATATTTAGAACCTCAAAAATATGTAAATGACCCTTGACCAAAGGATGTATAAGGAAAATTTGGTATATTTACCGATGTAGTACTACACAGCAGAAAAAAAATGACATCTTGAATTTTTCAGGCAAATGGATGAATCTAGAAAACTTCATTTTTAGTGAGGTAACCCAACCCAGACACACAATTATCCCGTATACTCACTCATAAGTGGTTTTTAAACATAAACAAATTAAACCAGCCCACAAATTACAATCTCAGGGAACCTAGACAACAATGAGAACCCTAAGAGAGACATACATAGATCTAAACTACGTGGATAGTAGAAAAACACAAGAACTCCTGAGTAAATTGGGAGCATGGGGACCTTTGGGAGACGAATGAAGTGGGGGAGAGGCAGGGAGGGGAGAGGAGAAAAATGCAGAGCTCAATAAAAAAGAAAAAAATAAAAGAATAAAGTTTACAACTGAATTTTACATTTCTGTGTATACAGTTCATCATTCTTAAAGGAATAACATGTTCACAGATGAGCATGCACTGTCATGTAACCAAAATACCATCAGCACACAGTCACACAAGTACTTACAAAATCCATTGAAATAATACTTCCGGTTTTCTATCAAAATCTATCCGTGTAGGTAAATCAGGTACATGTAATGTGGTATAAATTGGGATAAATGCACCTAGCATTATGTCAGCCTTCATGTAGGTGCTGGGCTTCCAGTATTCAGAACAGTTCAGGTGAGACATTTCCCCTGATGTAAACAAAGATTGCAGGAGTAGGAAGAAATAAAGCAAACGAAGGACCATGTCAAGTTCTGCACTATACAGGAACAATGCCAGGTATCTAGTCTGAACCAAGGAGATTATTGCCTTAGGGCATGGAACAGGCTCAGACCCCACCAGTGTTACAGAAGACTCTGTTTGCTACAGCTGGTTCCTGAGTTGTATCAGCCTCTCAGACCATACATAGGCTATGGTTCTGATGCCAGACAAGGGCATAGACAGAGGCAAAGTTCAGACAACTCAGGGTAAGTAAGAGTGCTCAGAATCTCTTCTAACTGAAACCAGAGTTGGTCTGAATACATTGGCTTTGTGTGCTTCTATTTGCCTCTCATACATATGCTCTGGGGATCTGATAGCCCTGAGACTCTGCACCTGCATCCTCTATGCTGATGAAAAACATATTTATTTCTTTCCTTATCCCCACACCTTTATGATCTCATAATCATCAATTGTTGACTATGAAGAGAACCATACATTGAGTCTAAAATGTAGGTCATTAAAATTCAGCTTATATATTTTGGATTGCTGCTTTGGATGACACAGCAAAAGCATGAAGAGGTAAGAAAAAGCCATAGCTGATGTCACAAAGCATTCCCTTTCAATATTCCATACAATGGCTTCAAAAGAGGAATAAGTGGTGATATCAGTTTCTAGTGTCTGCCATTCAGAAACACAGTAACCTTGCATCTGTCTTGACCACCTCATCTGCTCTCTCATCCTTGTAGCAATAATTGTGAAGATGTAAAAAGGAGTAAGGGTATTCCAGACAAGCACAAAGATCATTTCTCACCTCATCCACTCACAATATTAAGGTTGCCAAGTAGCAAACTCATAGAGTATTCTGCTGTTAGTGCACTCTGGTACAGTCTCTCCCCAAATAAAAATTCTAAAAAATTACAAATAAATATAATAATAATTCATCTCTACATTTCTTCCTCCTTCCTCTAGTGCTACTTATCAGAAATATCATTGATATATTTTGTGGATTGTTATATATTACTGATAATTATAATATAGTATAAAATAAATCAAATTTTGGCATATGTATATATGTTAAAAATATATAAACAATATATTAAAAGGGCATGGATTTTCAAAAGAACAAAGAGGGTACATCGAAATATTTGGAGGGAGGAAAGTGCAGAAATAATCATATAGTTATATCTAAAGTAGTAAAAGATAAATAAATAAATGGATGTCTTATGTAGAACTTTACAAAATTTATATTATTGGACTTACAAAGTACTTTTGAGTTGAACAATATATGCTACCATTATTATTTGTTCTGTGCACAGCTTGAGGAGTTTCTTAAATTATCTCTGTTTTGTCATTAAAATTTGTTGTTTGACAAGTCATTCCAGAATACTCTAATGTCCAGACTATCACAGTCACCATTCAAACTTATTTCAGGGGATTGACAGCTTAGGATCCAATTATGAGTGAGATCAGACAGCATTTGATTTCTTTTGCTGGCTCATGTCACTGAGTATAATTCCCACATTGGTGTACATATTCAAAATAAGATTATCTTTCTGGAAATGTTTAATGACATTCATATGAAGGCAGAAACCACAGGGCTGGAGTTGCCGACTTCTACTGCTTATTGGACAAGAACATGATATCCTCATTCATTTACATCTTCACAAACATTATGTTTTAAATGGTACCTTAACTGCCTAAACACGGATTTACTGCAACTTGCTATGTAGACGAGGTTGGACGCATACTCTTGAGTTTCACCAGCACCTGCCTTCCAAGTGTAGGATTAAATGCATGCACCAGCACACCCAGTTCTAAGATTTACTTTAATTCCTTTCCTCAAGTTTAAAACTTAGCAGGGTGGGACCTTGCCCTGAGGTCCACCACTCTTTTTCCATTACTAAATGGTTATCTTTTTGTTCAGTATGCTCTATTTCAGTAGAAATCTTCATTAATTTCACCACTGATAACAAGAGTATAAGGTCTATACTTGGCTCTTTATAGGTTCCATCTGCCAATGGAATTATCCAAATTATTTCAATTTTTATTATTAAAATTTCCACCTTTTCCCCTACTTCCATTTCACACCCACTCCTCCCACTCCCCCCACTCCTCTTCCCGCTCCCTCTCCAGTCTTAAGAGCAGTCAGGGTTTCCTGTCCTGTGGGAAGTCCAAGGTCCTCCCTGCTCCATCCAGGTCTAGGAAGGTGAGCATCCAAACAGGATAGGCTCCCACAAAATCAGTCCATGCAGTAAAATCAAAACTCAGTGCCATTGTCCTTGGCTTCTCAGTCAGCCCTCAATGTCAACCATATTCAGAGAGTCCAGATTGATCACAAACTCATGGAAGCTGAACAGTCAACTACTGAACTACCCCTGGGTGAGGGAAGAAATAAAGAAAGAAATTAAAGTCTTCTTTGAATTCAATGAAAATAAAGACAAAACATACCCAAACCTATGGGACACTATGAAAGCAGTGCTAAGAGGAAAGTCCATAGCTCTAAGTGCCCACATTAAAAAAACGGAGAAAGCACACATTGGAGACTTAACAGCACAGCTGAAACCTTTAGAAAAAAAAAGAAGACTCACCAAGGAGGAGTAGAAGACTGGAAATAATCAAACTGAGGGCTGATATTAACAAAATAGAAACACAGAAAATAATCCAAAGAATCAATGGAAGGAAGAGCTGGTTCTTGGAGAAAGTCAACAAGATTGACAACCCTTTATCCAAACTAATCAAACGTCAGAGAGAGAACATGCAAATTAACAAGGTCGGAAATGAAAAGGGAGGCATAACAACAGACACTGAGGAAATTCAGAGAATCATTAGGTCTTACTACAAAAGCTTATATGCCACAAAGCTGGAAAATGTAAAAGAAATGGACCTCTTTTTAGATAAGTACCATTTACCAAAATTAAATCAAGCCCAGGTGAAAAATTCACATAGCCCTATAAGTCGTGAGGAAATAGAGGAGGTCATAAAAAACCTCTCAACCAGAAAAAAAAAAGCCTGGGACCTGATGGTTTTAATGCAGAATTTTATCAGAACTTCCAAGAAAAGCTGATACCTATACTCCTTAATGTGTTTCACATAATAGAATCAAAAGAGTCATTGCCAAACTCTTTTTACGAAACTACAGTTACCCTGATTCAAAAAACCAGAGAAAGACTCAACCAAGAAAGAGAATTACAGGCCAATCTCACTCTTGAACATCGATGCAAAAATTCTCAATAATATTCTGGCAAACAGTATCCAAGAGCACTTTAAAAAAATTATCCATTACGACCAAGTAGGCATCATCCCAGAGATGCAAGGCTGGTTCAACATATGAAAATCTATCAATGTAATCCATCATATAAATAAACTGAAAGAAAAAAATATGATCATTTCATTAGAAGTGGAAAAAGCATTTGACAAAATTCAACACCCCTTTATGATAAAGGTTTTGGAGAGGTTAGGGATACAAGGATCATACCGAAATATAATAAGCAGTATACCTCAAGCCAACTGTTAATATCAAATTAAATGAAGAGAAACTCAAAGCCATTTCACTAATTCAGGAACAAGACAAGGCTGTCCACTCTCACTATATCTCTTCATAATAGTTCTTAAAGTTCTAGCTATAGCAATAAGACAACATAAGGAGATTAGGGGGATTTGAATCTATTGCAGAGCTACAGTACTGAAAACAGCTTGATATTAGCATAAAAGCAGAGAAGTTGACCAAAGGAATCGAATAGAAGACCGGGATTTTAACCCACAAACCTATTAACACCTGATTTACAACAAAGGAGCTAAAATTATACAATGCAAGAAAGGAAGCATCTTCAACAAATGGTGCTGGCAAAACTGGATGTCAACCTGTAGAAGAATGAAAATAGATCCATATCTATCACCATGCACAAAACTCAAGTCCAAATGGATTAGAGACCTCAATATTAATCTGAACATGCTGAATCTGAGAGAAGAGAAAGTGGGAAGTACACTAAAACACATGGCACAGGAGATCACTTCCTAGGTATAACCCCAATAGCACAGACAATAAGGGCAATTGAATAAATGGGACCTCCTGAGACTGAGAAGCTTCTGTAAAGCAAAGGACACTGTCATTAATTCAAAAAGGCAACCTACTAACTGGGAAGATCTTCACCAACCCTACAACGGACAAATTTCAGATTTCCAAAATATATAAAGAACTCAAGAAACTAGACTTTAAAATGCTAATTAACCCAATTAAAAAATGGGGCACTGAACTGAACAGAGAATTATCAACAGAAGTTCAAATGGCCATAAGACACTTAAGGTTATGCTCAACCTCCTTAGCAATCAGGAAATGTAAATCAAAACAACTTTGAGATACCATCTTACACCTGTCAAAATGGCTAAAATCAAAAACACTAATGATAGCCTTTGCTGGAGAGGATGTGGAATCAGGGGAACACTCATCCATTGCTGGTGGGAATGCAAACTTGTGCAACCACCTTGGAAAGCAGTGTGGTGGTTTCTTAGGAAATTCGGGATCAACCTACACCTAGATTCAGCAATACCACTCTTGGGAATATACCCAAGAGATGCCCTATCAAAGTACAAAATCATTTGTTCAACTATGTTCATAGCAGCATTATTTCTAATAGCCAGAACCTGGAAACAACCTAGATGACCCTCAATGGAAGAATGGATCAAGAAAATGTGGAATATATACATATTAGAGTACTACTTAGCAGTAAAAAACAATGATATCTTGAATTTTGCATGCAAATGGATGGAAATAGAAAACACTTTACTGAGTAGGATAACCCAGACCCCAAAAGAAGAATATGGTATATACTCACTCATAAGTGGATTCTAGCCATAAATAAAGGACATTGATCCTATCAGTCATGATTCTAGAGAAGCTAAATAAGGTGAACCCAAAGAAAAACGTATAGTTATCCTCCCGGATATTGGAAGTAGAATAGATGGCCAGGCAAAAATTGGGACCTTGGGTGTGGGGGTAAGGGGAGATGGGGAGAGAAAAGTGAGAAGGGGAAGATGGGGAGAGCTTGGGGGAATGGGAGGGTTGGGATGGAGGAAAGGTAGGTATGGGAGCAGGGAATATATCTTAATTAAGGAAGCCATTTTAGGGTTGTCAAGACACTTGACTCTATTGGAGTTCCCAGGTATCCAAGGTGATGTCCCTAGCTAGTTCCTTTGGCAGCTGATGTGAGGGAGCCTGAAAAGGCCCTATCCTATTGCCATACTGATGAGTATCTTGCATATCACCATAGAACCTTCATCTGGTGATGGATGGAGATAGAGACAGAGACCAACATTGGAGCACTGGACTGAGCTCCCAAGGTCCAATGAGGAGCAGAAGGAGGGAGAATATGATCAAGGAAGTCAGGACCGCGAGGTGTGTGCCCACCCACTGAGACATTGCGTCTGATCTAATGGGAGCTCACCAAGGCCAGCTGAACTGGGATTGATGGAGCATGTGATCAATCTGGTCTCTCTGAACATGGCAGACAATGAGTGCTGACAGAGAAGCCAAGACAATGGCACTGGGTTTTGATCCTACTGCAGGTACTGGCTCTGTGAGAGCCTAGTCTGTTTGGATGCTCACCTTCCTAGACCTGGATGGAGGGGGGAGGACCTTGGACTTCCTAAGGGACAGGGAACCCTGACTGCTCTTTGGACTGGAGAGGGAGAGGGAGAAGAGGTGGGGAGATGGGGGAGGGAAATGGGAGGAGGTGGAAATTTTTTTCCTCTTTGTTAAGTTTTTTATTTCTTTCTTTTTTTTAATTGAAAAAATTTCCATTAGTGGAAATTTTTAATAATAATAATAAATTCTTTCTATGAGCTCTACCAACATCTCTTTACTTTCTCCATCTCTCTCTCTCTCTGTCTCTCTCTCTCTCTGTCTCTCTCTCTGTCTCTGTCTCTCTCTCTCTTTCTCTCTCACTCCTGCTGCCATTTATCTGCTCTGCTGCCTCTCTCTGCTCTTCTTTCTCTGCTCTGCCATGGCCACACTCTCGACAATTATAAGGCACAGGTTTTGGGCCCAAACCCTTCTCAGAACCTAAAATGAGTCACATACTTTCTCTCAGGCTAAGAATATCACATGACTGGCCAGGGAGCAACCATGGTCCTTGCACATAGCTCTAAGATGGAGAGGGTTTCCATACAGGAAGTAAACACTTGTCTGAACCTTGAGCCTGAGACTGGGACTGTTGGCAGAAAGTCAATTATTGATAAAGTTATGTCTTATGAAGTTGTTTCTATTCTGACATTTAATTCACCAACAAACAACACCTGAGAAAATGACCTTGTGTTTTTGTGTCTAGGAGCAAATACTTGGCCTTGAATTTGCTCTGAGCCTAATGTTAGCTTCTCTGTGTAAAATGCTGTGTGTGACTGTAATTCCATGTCAGTCTGCATAATGTAAATTACAGGAAGAAAATATCTCCCTTACAACCACAGAAAGAATATTTTTATGAGATAAACAAACAAGCAGTGGGAAACACCCAAAACTGTTAATAAGGAAGAAATGAAGTTATTAGGGAAGACATGAAGTGACTCTGAGAGAAATTACAGAAGTAGCAATTGGTTTCCACAGTCAGTGACTTCATGGCCTTAACAGGTGGGGCCCCCACCAGGAATCATGCCTCTGAAGGGTCAACCTGCTGAGCACTACTTGTTACCTGCTGTATACTACCAAGCAGTTCTCGGCATTTGGGTAGGCAAAAGACACTGTCAATAGGGCTGCTCTGAGGGCCAGCCATCAGCTGCTCAAGGATTGTGGGAAAGCCAAAAAGTTGATGATCTATCATTTAATTTGGCCTTTCTATCTGAAGGCCTAAAACTTAATTTTGTAATACCAGTAGTGGTATGAAACTTAACCCTCGGGGGCAAAAGAGAAAAAGATAATCACACATCTTTAGAGTCTTTCCATCACCTCTGTCTCAAATCTATTTCTTTTATTAATTCTTCCAGATATCTCTTTTCGGTATATCTGAGCCAACTGCTCAACTATGTTTCATGAGTTCTATTACAGCCCATTGATCTCCTCAAAGGGACCCTGTTACAATAAGGCAAAACAACATTCATCACAATGGACAAAGATTTTTAACACTCCAAATATGATAGAAGGCTAATATTCAAAATGTATTAAAAATTTAGGAATCTGGATATGAGTCAGGTGATGGTAGTACATGCCTTTAATTCCAGTAGTCGGGAGGCAGAGGCAAGAGGATCTTTGTGAGTTCGAGGCCAGCCCTGTCTACAAGAGCTAGTTTCAGGTAGGCTCCAAAGCTACAGAGAAACCCTGTCTCGAAAAAAAAAACAAAGAAGAAAATAAAAAGAATCTAAACATCAAAAACAAACAAACAATCCAAGCTTGTGTATTAGTAAAAAAATGAGCATTTTCCTAAAGCTCTTTACATAATTGAAGCAATATACATAGAAATCACATTTCATTGTACATGGATGAAGAAAAAATGTCCTAAACTTTATAAAATGTGAAAAAAGAACCTGTATAGCCAATGGGAAGGAAAAGTGATAAGACCAGGAAATGGCAAAATTATGTGAATTAAGGAGGGGAGGGTCAGATAACTATGGAACAAGAAGAGATAATAGTAAATGTCAAAAACAGACTAGAGAATAACTATTTTGAGTTATTTATTAGCATTGTCCAAAGATTCCCAAACCATTACAAACTTCTGCAATTTCTCTTCATTGCTTCCATGCAGCAGAATGGAAATACTTATAATGACATAAGTAGTATTTCAGACACAGAGCCGAGGGGATCTGGAGAAGAACATTAAATTCCCCTCTCTGAGGACTATACTTAATGGTACCACATTGCACCATGCAGAGAACCAATGAGGGAAATATTGGTGGTAACCAACGGTCCTCTTCTTGCCATATAGCCTGCTGTACATGAGGGAAACATTGCCTTGAACTGCATACATGGCCAACTATTTAGGGTTAATGAAATTATGGAACTTGGAGCAAAACCTACAACCTCCCCATTAATACACCAGTATTAACACTTATTTCACTTTGTAAGAGACAAAGTCATATAAAAACCATAACCAACCAAAATTAAGAGTTGTAGAGTCCAATCTAAATGGCTACCTCTACACAATATCCTCCACAGAAGGCTCAAGAAACACGGCATAAGGAGGATAAAAGATGGTAGTATATTCTATTTTATATCCCTTGTGAATAGCATATTACAGCACACAAGAAAAAATTCATAACAACATCCAAAGATTATTCATTTTGATCACACCTCCATCTTCCAGATATTCAGTGATATCCAAGCCTCACCATCCTGAAACCAATACAGTTGATACTTCACATTAGTAGTATCTTCACAAAAAAGATGAGAACATTTTGTAACAGAGACTTGGATTCTGAAATTATAGTGGGGTTGAATTTAGGTCTGTAGAGAGAAAGTAAAAATTTTATGATGAGGAAAAAATATTCTTCTTACACCTTAATATTTGCAACCAAAATGTGAATCTAGCTAAAATATACACTGTGATTCAATCAGATATATCTGTTAAACACTCTGGTTATGCGAGCTCCATGTCCAAATGTAATACCTTTCTTTATCCATTCTTCCATTGAGGGGCAGTAAGGTTGTTTACAGATTCTGGCTATTACCAATAGTGCTGCTATGAACACAGTTGAAGAAATGCTTTGGTAGTATGATTGGGCGTCTCTTGGGTTCATTCCCAAGAGTGGTATTGCTGGATCCTGAGCTAGGTTGATTTCCAATTTCCTGAGAGACTCCCACACTACTTTCCTGAGAAACTGCCACGCTGATTTCTATAGTGGTTAAACAAGTTTGCATTCCCACCAGCAATAGTTTGCGTGTTCCCCTGATTCCACATCCTCTCTCCAGCATAGGCTATCATCATTGGTGTTTTTGATTTTAGCCATTCTGACAGTTGTAAGATGGTATCTCAACGTTGTTTTGATTTGCTTTTCCCTGATCACTAAAGAAGTTGAACATGACCTTAAGCATCTTTTGGCCATTTGAACTTATTCTGTTGATAATTATCTGTGAAGTTCAGTACCCCACTTTTTAATTGGGTTAATTAAATTTTAATGTCTAATTCCTTAGGTTCTTTATATATTTTGGAGATTTGACCTTTGACTGATTCAGGGTTGGTGAAGATCTCCTCCCCTTAGCAGGATGCCTTTTTGTCTTAATGACACTGTCCTTTGCATTAGAGAAGCTTCTCAGTTTCAGGAAGCCCCATTTATTCAATGTTGCTCTTATTGTCTATTCTACTCAGGTTACATGTAGGAAGTGGTCTCCTGTGCCCATGTGTTGTGGTCTACTTCCTATTTTCTCTTCTATCAGGTTCAGTGTGCTCGGATTTATATTGAGATCTTTAATACATTTGGACTTGAGTTTTGTGCATGGTGATAGATATGGATCTATTTTCATTCTTCTACAGGTTGACATCCAGTTATGCCAGCACCATTTGTTGAAGATGCTTTCTTTCTTCCATTGTATTCTTTTAGCACCTTTGTCAACAATCAGGTGTTCATAGGTTTGTGGGTTAGTATCAGGGACTTTGATTCAATTCCATTGGTCGACATCTCTGTTTTTATGCCAATACCAAGCTGTTTTCATTACTGTAGTCCAGTAATAGAGTTTGAAGTCAGGGATGGTAATGCCTCCAAAATTCCTTTATTGTATAGGATTGATTTTGGCTATCCTGGGGTTTTTGTTTTTCCATATAAAAATGATTATTGTACTCCCAAGGTCTGTGAAGAATTTTGTTGGAATTTTGATGGGGATTGCATTGAATGCATAGATTGCCTTTGGGAGAATAACCATTTTTACTATGATATTCCTACCCATCCAAGAGCATGGAGATCCTTCCATTTTCTGGCGTCCTATTCAATTTCTTTCTTCAAATCCTTAAAGTTCTTGTCAAATAGATCTTTCACGTCCTTTCTTAGTGTTACCCCAAGATACTTTATGCTATTTGTGGCTATAATGAAAGGTGAAGTTTCTCTGATTTCCTTCTCTGCTTCTCTATCCTTTGTGTATTGGAGGGCTGCTATTTTTTTTTAGTTGATCTTGTATCCTGCCACATAACTAAAGGTGTTTATCAGCTGTAGGAGTTCTTTGGTAGTGATTTTTGGGTCTCTGTTGTACAATATCATATCATCTGCAAATAACAAAATTTAATGTCTTCCTTTCTAATTTGAATCCACTTGATCTCCTTATGTTGTGTTATTACTATTGCTAGAACATCTAGCACTATGTTGAATAGATATGGTGAGAGTGGACAGCCTTGTGATGTTTCCGATTTTAGTGGAATGACTTTGAGTTTCTCTCCATTTAATTTTCTCCCACACCTACCTCTGCTTCATTAGCCAGTAGACAGGAGAGGTTCCTGCAAGTAGGCTTCTCCATTATCCCCACCCCAATCATCAGACCCTGTAAGCTACAAATCCCACCCTGCCCCCGAACTGCCATATCCCCCATGCAACTTCAGTGGAAAGGTGAAACACAGCCTACTACTATAGAGAAGCAATCAGGTGAGTGACAGCCACCCAGGAGGACACCAAACTATCTAGGCTCTACAAACCAGGGCAAATCCCCAGAAGCCTCTCCCACCTGCATCAACTTTTCTTGCCAGCCAGCAGGACAGTTTTCTACAGGTAGGCTGCACCAAAACCCCGCGACACAGACAGTGACAGTACAGAACAGACAAAAAACAGATTCCAAGACACTAACAGCCACTGCAAGAATTAGACCAATATGCAAAGTCAATAACGGCATCAATTGAAGGAAGAGATGGGTAGGTCCAATGCAAGAATTCATCCAACAGCCTAAAAATCAACATGGTAACACCAGAACCCAGTAGCCATACATCAGGAA
>NW_026068558.1:25798-27218 GCF_014885135.2 Alexandromys fortis
AGGAATAGTGGGCCAACAGAACATGGATCAGATTGGCGATGGATCCCCTGCAGGAGGTGGAGATTTTCCTCACTGGTTATTTCACAGCTACAAGGAGGGGTCTGTTTCTCACTAGGTGTTGCTGCTTCAGTGGAGAATGTGTGAAGCTTCCTTCAGCCTCCTCAGTTCTCCAAAGCGGAGCTGTCAGAGAAGGAAAGGCAATCAGATGCATAGGAAGCCTCATTGGACCACAGCCTAGACAAAACCAGGACCTGTCCACACATGGGAAACTAACATCAAGGAAGAAAGCCCACCCCATGAATGCCAAGGTTGCAGGGGACAGGAGTCAATGGTGGCTCATTGGACTGGCACACACAGGGCTCTTGCTGCAGCAGGTCTGTCTGCAGGAGGCTCTCATCCTGGACTGCTGCCAGATCATGCTGGAGGTTTTCATATTAGGGGAGAAAAACGGCTGGGACACAGGTCAGTTAAGGACCTGCCCTGTCAGCTTTTGAGCTCCCATCAACTCTACTCAACTGGGAAATCCAGCATTACATTTGAGCTGGGCTCAATCACTTTTGGCTTCTTCAAGGATAAGACAGCACCAGAGTTTCTTTTTTTTTCTCCACCTTTAAAACTGCTAGAAAGTGAGCTGAGAAATACACACTGTGGTGAACTAAAAAAACAACCCATTACTACAATAGTTTAGATACATTCTTTTGAAATAAACAGCAGTATAGCAATGTCTGGGTCACAGGCCTTGAACAGATGCCAGGAAACTGTGAGCAACCTGGGAAATTAACTGTATGAGGCCCTCAAGAGGAGCAAACACAACACTGCAGTGAAGGCTGGGCTTATTCCTTCAGCACAGAAACTTCCTTGGATTCAACATGTCAAACTCTAAATGTGATTTTAATTCCAGAGAAACCTTCTTACAGGAAACAGATGCAAACTGCAGAGAACCCATAATCAATAAGAAGGTGCTGTATGCTAATCTGCCCAAGTGTAGAATTTTATCTCTAAAGGTGATACTCCTGGTGGAAATAAATAAAGTGGCAGGAGGAGACACTGCCTTCCACAATTAACACTGCCTCTCTTAGGTCTGGGACTACCATAGGAAGGATCAATGCACTCAGAACACACGAGCGCACTCAGAATTGAAGAAGTGCACACAATTGAGAAAGATTAAGGATAACACATATTGCTTCCTGTGCAGACATTTCTGTTGACTGAGCCAGGGCAATACTCTCAGATTTCTTTCCCTGGCTTTGACTGAAAAGTCATGCAAATGGCCAGGAACCCAAATAGGACAGAGATTCAGGTACTGGGGAACTACTTGATATAACTCCCTCTTCGTGGCCTGGGATCCTACCTCATCTGGGAGACAGCGAAGGGATTCTGCAGCTTTTCTGCCAATTCTATATGTTTGGTGACCAGATCC
>NW_026068559.1:0-8087 GCF_014885135.2 Alexandromys fortis
GAGAGTGAAAGAGAGTTTGTAAGTTTCTTGTTTTTTTTTTTGTGTGTATTTTGTTGGGGTTTTACAAAGAGAAAGGACAAAGTGTATGGATTTTGGTGCATAGGAAAATTGAGGGCTCTCTAAGGAGTTCTGTTGGGAAATAGATGTAGGTGTTTTTATTATCTCAATGCACTCAAAAGATAGCACACACCACTTAGACTCTAAGAGATGCTTTCTATTAATCTATATTTTGAAGTTTTTTAGCATAAACACATACTGCTAAGGAATGCATAATAATATATATTGAAGGTTTTCATCAAATTATAACAAACTTTATCTGTATTATTCCCAATTACAACACTTGTAAGGCATTATACTGAAAGTTCTTTTTAGATTTGAAATGTCTAATCTCATCCTTCAGATAACATGTGGTGTATGCATCCATATACACCTTGGTCTTATGGTAACTTAGGGGTACTTTCAGCTGCTTTCTCCAATTTGGAGTTGTAAAGGAAAAAAGAAAATTTCCATTTTTAAGTACAATGAATGCTCTCTAATACACTACCAATAGTTTTATTACTCAACTGTACTTTTTATTGTTTTGATATGAAGTAGAAATAGTAAGATTTCAAGACGCACTCTACATCTACGGATGTCCAGATGATTTATAGCATAGTTCTTTAGACATATCCATCAATACTTATCCTAGTTCTAAATAGACCTGCAATGCTAAGTCTCCAGGCTCATGTATTTACAAGGCTTCATTGATTCTGGAGTAGAAAGGAGAATGATGCATTTCTCGTGTAATACTTGGATCTTTGGAGAAATAACACAATTGCTCAAAACATTTTGCTGATAGTTTATATTTGATTGATTGTATGCTAGTGGTAGGAGAGAATTAACTACAATAACCATCTTCAACTGCATAAAAAATATACATGGAAAGACTGTTTAGGCTGGACAGTTTCAGATACAGCTTCCCCTATCTGATTGGGTCACATCTATAAAGACTTCTGGGAAGCCTAGGAAGATACAACTTTGAAGTACAGCTGTGGTTAGTGCCTACCCTGTCTTATTTTTCCCAGTGTGAGTTTTGAAATAGTATCTCCTTGAAATTAACATATTGTTTTCTTTGTCTTGTTTCTTTTTTTAGGTAAGCACACTAGTTATTCCTGTGTAATCAGCCTGCACCAAGGTAAAACAAGAAAAAGTGATATATGTATGTGTATGTGTGCATATCATAAGTATTAGATGCAATAATTTTAATATGGACTCATTAAGTATAGAAAACTTGTTTAAAAAATCAGAACAGTTTTTGTAAAAGTGAGGACTAAATATACTGATAGAAAAATAATCATTCAGGCCTTATTTTTTCTTATTGTTTTATTTTTGGGGGGGGTGGATTTTCGAGACAGAGTTTTTCCATAGCTTTTTGGTTCCTGTCCTGGAACTAGGTCTTGTAGACCAGGCTGACCTTGAACTCACAGAGATCCACCTGCCTCTGCCTCCCAAGTGCTGGGATTAAAGCCAGCAGCTTATTCAGGTCTTTTGTTGTCAGATGGTGCTGATGAGATTCAAAATTCATGATACTTGAAAATCTTTTATCACATATGGCTTTACAAATATTTAGAACTGAGTACTTTGTTAGGACACTTCACATTCTAAACTCTATCCTAACAGTGTATGTTTGAACTAAAATTTTAATATGCAAATTAGAATTTTTACAGCACATTTTGGAAATAAAGTGAAATATAATCAAGGTATAAATAAAAAAGGTAATTTGCAAATTTAAACATACTTAATGCATACATTATATATAAAGGATTGAGTTCTTAAAGTGCACATGCACATGGCATGAAGAACACATTTGAGTAATATTAATTGGAATTATTTATCATTTTAAAGATTCCTTATCAACATATTTAAAATAAGCCTCTCAGAAAAATAATTTATCATATTCTTAGGAGAAGTGTGACAGGCCTTTAAACTTCCTAATATTGCATTCCCTATAATAAATCAAATTCACAGTTAAATATGTTGTTGGTGTGTCCACCACTAAGAGAAAGGGAAAGTGTAATCATATGACTGATAGAACACACATTCTGAACTTTTTAAAAGGTATGTGCAATACTTAAGGTATTCTAAGGAATTTTTGAATTCCAAAGAATGAGGTGTTTCTTTACATTTATATTAATTCTTTCCTGTGGAATCGGATATTAGAAGGATGCTCAAGTTTACAAGGAGCCTAATTGCTCACATTTTATGCAATATAGGCAAAGTTTTAATAAACAAAATTAGATCAAGTGTAGCAAAGGCAACAAGGTAATGGTTAAAGACCCTATACAGTTTCAGAGTTTAGTACACTTGAGTTCTTGCCTTTGCGGCAGGGGAGGTGGAAACTCATTATCTCAAAAGAAGTACAAATCACCTTTAATTAGAAGAAGAGCCTTCGTCATCATTTATAATGCTATGAAGGTAAATAATGTTCTAACTGATGTGGGGAAAGCGTTCTTTATCCTCCCAGCAGCTGAGCCTGGTCATTAATGTGTAGAGTAATTAAATTGTGCTAAAAGGGTGACTTACTTTTCTCATAATTTGATAACAATTTTAGATTTAAAATTCTGAGTGTATATGGTATGTCAAGTATTTATAGCTTGCCAGCAAGATGGGAGAGGAGTGTTCACCTTGCTGCTATGGTACTTGCTCTGTGCATGTTTGTTTTTCTTCACTCAAAGACATTGGGAGACTGTTAAAACAAGTGTTTCTTTTGCTATTATTTTGTTTTAAATTGAAAATGAATACTCAATATACTGAAAAGTCTACTTCTGTGAGCATAAATAGTGTCTATAATTAAGCAAGGATGATCAAAGGCCTTAATATTTTAAGTCATCCATCTGAAAAGAGTTAACAACATCTATTTGGGTTGATTAAGAAATACAAGTGCCAAATGGGTTCTCTTATTTGTGAACCAAAGCTTCTTCTCCCTGTATGTATCTTTCCCTTTTTAGTAGTTTTGGTGCTGCTAAGTGTCCAAGAAACTTCATAGAGAGTGTTTGTATGGTTTGAAAATAACTATCAGAACCTGGTGAGCTCACCTATGGGTTCCATGCCTCCCCCCACTTTCCTATAATCTATCAGTTACCGAATCATCAGTATGTGACCCCGTGATTCCTTTCCCCCAATATCTCTGTCAGGTAGTATCTCTGATAGTCATCTGAGGCCCAAATGCTAGTACAAACAGCTGTTGGGTATTCATGTTTGCCAGGCTATGTCATGCTTAATAAATAGATATGTTGCAGTCCCTCCCCTTATCTGTTAGCTCTTACCTTCTTCCCATCCATTTTCTGTGATGTTCATGAAATCTTAAAAAGAGGCGTGGGTGGGTGGTCGTTTTTCAAATCATGGTTTCTCGGTGTAGCTCTTATTTTCCTTTAACTCACTCAGGAAACTAGGCCAGGTTCAGACTCAAAGAACTGCCTGTACCTGACTCCCAAATACAGGGACTAAAAGTGTATTCCATCTATACACTCTATAAAATATTTTTTTAAAGAAGCAGAGGAAAGTTTATATTAGATAATCACCATCTATCAAATTTTCCACTTACTGGAAAATAAAATAATACAGGGGAAACAAGGATGGTAAAGATCTTTTGTCTAGTGCCAAGCCTTCAATTATCTTTCATTCTCAACATTTATGGAGCCATGGGTATTTACATTTGCCTCCATTTACAGAAAAAAAAGATGCTTCTTCATTTAAGGCTCATACTAGCTTTTATATGTTGGTATAAATACGTAGATTTAGTACATATAGTGCCATTTTAGATAAGCAACTATCTCTACTAAAGTGAATGAAACCAAAAAACAAAATTATATTGAGTTAGATGATCCAGCCCTACATAGATGAATTCTTCATGCTTATTTAATATGTGTATATTTCTGTAGAGCTTCAGTTTTATATATCTATGTCAAAGTATTTGGAACAAAAGAAACTTGAAAGGGGATAATGCACGGAGCGGTAGGGATTGCTTTATATAATAGTTTAAAAATTAAATGAAGGTGGAAATGGGTTATGTTGGAGTTGTAAAGGTTGGAATAGGAAAAAGGTTGGAAGAGCAGAAGGAGGTATTTGGAAGAGGGTCCAAGAAAGCAAAGGTAGTGTGAGAAAAACCTCAGTAGACTACTATTTGGTAACCTTATTAAAAAGAAAGAGTTTGAAGGCAAAACCATACATAAACTTATCTTACAGGTTCTAGAAGCAATGAACCATTAAACAAGATATTCAGTGTTGTGTGTATGATACTTAGATACAAATTCTTATTCTTGGAAACCCCAGAAACTCACAAAATATGTAAGTTTAGAAGAAGATGTAGAGTAACTACCCCATAAATGAGTTAGAAGTGTTTCACTGTTTGGTAGCACTCATGGAGAAGCATGGTGTCTGCACAAGTTGTTCTGGAGTAAAAACATACATGTTCTTAACCAGATTTGAAATCATAAACACCAAAGCTCTAGGCCACATAGGTATACTTCCTGTACTACTTTATGGGGTTAACCAATCACTACATGATTGGATTTTGATCTTGCTTTATGGGAGGAAATCCTTGCTGTACTGTAAACTTGGTATGAAATCCATGACTGATGACAATCTGGGTCAATTAAGAAGTATTTGTTGAATATATATTAAGACAATTCTACTAATATTTGTGTCATATTGGATTATGTCTCTTAAGTATTTTTTTATATTTTTCACTCTGCTTCTAGTTCATAAAACCTAAGACAAATTTTAAGAAGTAATCATAAAAATAAACAAAAACATTTCTAACTTATTATATACATTTAAAAATTCAAAAGAAATCACTGAAGAATTTGAAAGAAAAGTTTTGATTTTATACTTCTTTGGCAAGCATTAAATATTTTAAAATATTATTTCCATTTTTATATTTAACTGAAGAGCTAGAAATTTAACTTGATAATCCTTTAAAAATTATAAGACATAGTGTTTATCATGTTTTATAACATTAAGTGATCTTTTAAAAATATCTTGAAAGTAAAAAGATTTTAGAGATATCCCACTCCAACAAAAATAATAAAATGAAGCAAAGAAAAAGTAAATAAATAAAATTCCAATAACAACAAAGTGTTTGTTACCTCCTTATGCATTAGCTTCTATATTGACTCCAAGACATTTTCTCCTGAAAGGTACAATTTGGCTTTAAATGTTATTTGGATTCTTATTCACTAAATTTTTACTTGACTCAAGTATCCGAGAGAAGGAATTTTTGTGTTTGTCCATTTTAAGCCCAACTTTGAAAGGGAACACCAACAATGATATTATGAGTCTAAGATTGATAGCTATTTGACATAGTAGCATCTGTTGTTGTTTGATGTATTCCAAGCAGATGTTCATTCTTGAAATTCAACAGGCAATTTGATTTACTCTCCTGATGTGTAACCTTAGCAGATGACTACTATTGCTCTTCAGGTAGAGGAATTAGAATTAACAGTTGTATACACCTTTGTTCAAACAAGTGTATGTAGACTGGGTCAACCATCATTAACTTTTATATGGGTGACAATGAGTGAACTCTTTGAATTGTTGCTCTGTAAACTGACATAGAGTTCCTTCATTTTTCAGGCCATCTAGAGACAGATTTTTCAGTTAGCAGTTCATTCTTTTAATGCTTTTGGAGAACTGACGAAAACACAACAGTATACATTTCTAGGAAGTTCTTTCCTGAGCCTGCCACTGTATTTCAAACCTGCCACATTATACAAAGAATCGTAATGGGAACATACAGAGGCACACACTGAGGTTTATCTTAGTCTCTATTCACATTTGATAATTTGCTAAAATAAACATAAAAACACAACACATATAAAAATTTAATATGATTGGAATTGATAAATGAATTGCATGATTTATTGGGGGACACTGATTTAGGTTAAATTTGAGAAAGCAAACTCATCAGCGTTAGAGTATTCTGAACAAAGATGTTTTTAGAAATAATTAATGAATGATAATGAAACATACGTTTGTCTTTAAAAGGTTATAAAATTGTATAATATCCTACAAGTTCACTATATTGTAATTTTAAGAAGCCCGGGACGTCCAGTAATGGCATATGCTTCTTCAAGTGAATCTCTTATTCTGTGTTAACATTCCAGTGATGTCTAGTGACCTTTTCTATGCAAATATGAACAACTTGAGGTTATCACAATCTTTCATGCACTGTTCCTTAAAGGGGCAACCTTAATTGCTTTTATAGTTTCAATTTTATTTTAACCTCCATTACCTATAATATCATCTTTGAAGCTTGAAATTAACTTTTTTTTCTTCTTCTCAATTTTAGCCCTTTATTTTGGTCAGCATGATTTTTTCATGTCACCAAAATTCCGGGGGGTTTCATGAAGCATATACATGACTAATCAATATGATAAAGTACATCTTTATTATATTAGACCATTTATCTTTATCACTGAAAAAGAATCATCTTCATTTTCTGTAGCAATCATCCAAAAGCAGGCTGTTCTTTGCATATTGAAGCAAAACTAATATTATTGGAATGGTAAAACATACACTCTTTAGACATACTTGGTAAGGAGTCTTTCCTGTATCATTGCTCCTAGTTTGCTAATGACCTAGTTCTTTTGTGATCAGTTCATAGTCATCTATAAAAGCTTTGATCTAGATATCAACGCTGTAACTTTAGTGTACATAGCAAACAATATATGTAACCAACCAAATTTAGGTGGTTATATATTGACAGAGGTTTCTGTCCTGCCCAGTACCTCTGTCATTCAGTCCCAAAGAAACACACAGAACATTAATTATAAACTGGTTGACCATTAGCTCAGGATTTTTTTTTTTTTAATTTTGAGACAGGGTTTCTCCGTAGCTTTTTGGTTCCTGTCCTGGAACTAGCTCTTGTAGACCAGGCTGGCCTCGAACTCACAGAGATCCACCTGCCTCTGCCTCCCGAGTGCTGGGATTAAAGGCGTGCGCCACCACCACCCGGCTTTAGCTCAGGATTCGTATTAACTCTGACATCTTACATTTTAACCCATAATTTACTCTGTGTTAGCCATGTGGCTTGATACCTTTTATCAATGAGACAGTCCCATCTTGCTTCTTCTGCGTGTGAATGATGACTGCAGATTTAGCTTTTTTCTCTTTCCAGAATTCTCCTGTTCTCCTTGCCCTGCCTTCACTTCCTGCATGGTCTCATGCCTTATATGTCCTGCCTGACTACTGGCCAATCAGTGTTCATTTAAAACACAAGTGACAGGGTACAGGGAACAGAAAGAGCCAGATCAGTTAAAAATACATGCACTGACTTTGGACTTTCTTTCTCTGTCAAACTATTTCAGTGGGCCAGCATGAATACACCATGCATTCTTTAGAATTAAATATTTTGTTCCATGAAAAAACTAATACCATCTCTGAGCTATGAGTCAATGAAAATGTCCATTTCCTTCCTCTAAAATAACATGAGCACTTCTTCTGCCTTTGTGTTCTTGTAATTAGGAATGGTTGCAGTTTTAATGTTTAGGCAACATGAACTTGTCATTTGTCATCCTCATTATAGAGAGGAAATCAAATGCAATTGTCATAACAGAAAATTAAATGTGTTAAGCTCATAAAAAGATAATGGGTGTTCATTCAGAACAAATTTTAGGAAGGACTCATGAGCATTTTCCTAACATGGACATTATGTGAATAACCAGTCCCTGGTCCATTGTAGATTATGGCATTGAAGGGTCAATTCGAGATTTAAAAGTACAACCATTACTATCCTATATTAACCATCACTGAAAAGAGCATATTTTCCCTTCCAAAATCTGTGGATAATTTATAGATAAAAAAATATGAAAACTTTCCTCTGAATAAGCACAGTGGAATTTAGAAGCTTTATTTATAAGAGCTAAAGTAATATAAGTCAACAATAAACATATATTTGAATGAGAAAATATATCTCAAAATTTCTTAATTATATTTTTAATCCCACTATTTATAGCTGGATACTGGCTACTGAGACTGAGAATCAAATTTCTTTCTTTCTTTTTTTTTTTTTTTTTTTTTTTTTTTTTTTTTTTTTTTTTTTTTTTTTT
>NW_026068559.1:11644-15652 GCF_014885135.2 Alexandromys fortis
TATTTCAGTCCATGCAATAAAGATGCAAAAACAATTTAACATTTATAGTAACTTTCATAGAATAGAGGGGGTCCTATAAAATAATCTTCAAGAAGTTAATACTGAAACCTAAATGTGATGTAACAGATAGTGAAACATCAGTAAATTGATTATTATTATGATGCTTTTGAATAATCCTGAACAATGTTGTAAAGAATGAACTTTACAGGATATGTACTTTAAGTGTTGAACCTCTTTGGGCTTCTCTGTTGTTCATCAAGAAATGAAAAAGCTTGTAATTTTGAAGTATGATATAGTAGAAATAGAATTTTTTTGATGTCCTGAAATATAAAGGAGGAAGAAAACTAGTGTGAAGATATTGAAAGAACAGGATTCCATGTTGATTGAGTGATAGCAACAATATGTGTGTAGTCTGGAAGTAGTGCTTGGGAAAGTTAAGGGTCAGAAAAAGACTCCATGTGACACCCTTAGATTATTGTATGCCAAATGAAATTAACATTAAATACTGTAACTGAAATCACAAGTATTAAATGAGACTCTATGATTGCAAACTATCCTAGGAAGAGAGGGAAAAGTGGGGGAACCACCACACACATACATCTGTTCCAGAGAGACCACCACATCTCCACTAGTAAGTGTTCCTCCCATCTCCTGTCAAGCTTCTGACTATTCCAGGGATGATGTAGTATGGAGGTAGGGACAGTCATTCACATTCTGACTTCTCTCTCAAACTAAAAGCAGAACAACTCTAAACTGAGCACATATGTCATGTCATAAAATAAATAACAAGACATATTTTCATTTTGGATTTAATAATGAAAGGGAAAAATGTAGTAATATCATGAGGAAATTTTGATCTTAGGATACTTGGATGTAATGATAAGATTCCTCATTGTCACCTAAGCTAAGGCAGATTCCAAACATATAGAGAAAAATATATATTTTATCTTTTCTAGAAACAGAGCTTATAGGCAATCGTTTGAGAGAAATTTGAACTTGAAAATATAATTTTATAAAAAATGATTATTCATTTGCAGCCAAGAAAAAAAGGTTGTAACTGTTTAGACACTACAGAGAGAAGAGAGAGAGAGGGAAAGATAGAACCGTCTTCCTATGCTGTTCTATTAATGAAAAATGTGATATTTTCATGTCATCCCTTTTTCATTAATTCAGTTACAACTTTGTTGAGTCAGAGAACTAACATAGGCTGAGAGTGATTCTCATATGAGTACCGTATTCTTTGTCTTCTGTGCCACGGAAGCACTGGTCCAGAGGATGATGCAGGGTCTCCATAAGTTTTTCCTCCTGATGACCTGATACCGGAGAGTCTAAGAATTATAATTTTGATTTCCAGTAATATCAACTATTCCAAAAGCTACTTTACCTAAAATTAAGTTGCTTCATTATTATTTTTGTCTTTTGAAAAATCAAATTTTACACTAAACTTATGAAATGTTTTAAGTAAAATATTGAATTTTAAGTTCATGGAAAATTTTTTAGAGTATTTATGTAGATTCATGTTTACCTTAGAAGGGATAGGCTTCCTATTTTCCATCACCCTCCCCTGCAACATGACTTGTTCTGACATGGGAAAAAGAGACTTACAACTACTTTATCCTCATTTTTTTCTGTTCATCATTTGAACTAGTATTGCCAAACATTTTTTCCTTTTAATATTTATTAGCCTTTACTGTGTTAGTCACATTCAAATATTCATTTATCTCTTTCCCAGGAATTCTTTCCAGAGATCTATAATTGCATTAGGTCCAAGTTAGGCTTCCCCTTCATCCCACAGCTGTGCAGATGTTTCAGGCAGTATTTCAGGCTAAGTTCATTCGTCCTTTACTTTTCATGCTCAGTGTCCTCTATTATATAGTAAACAAGGTTTTGAAAGCTGGTACTGCTTGTGTTTTATGTTTCCATGGAAAGGTAAATCTTGTTGCTTTTGTTACTGTTTGGTCTTCTAAGATAAACTCAGGATAAACCAGTTTTCCTATAAATATGTGTTCTTTTCATACTTCTAACAGGACTTTATAATGTCATAGGAAGATGTCTGAGTAGGGAGAGGGAAGAGGGAGGGAGAGAGAGAGAATGTGTGTGTGTGTATGTGTGTGTATATATGTGTATGTGTGTGTGTGTGTATATGTGTGTGTCTGTGTATGCACACAGAGTCAGGTTCTAGTTCTAAAAATCCCAACCCTCCTTATGTTAGAAATAAGGGAAATGGCTTTAAAATCAAAAGATAACCTGCTGTGTAACAATGAGATAGAGTGAGAAGCTACCAAATATAGACTTTAATGAGCTGAATCAAAATACAGATTCATAACTGGGACAGTGAATGAAAATAATTATGTGAGCATGTTTTCATGTCATATGCTCAGGAATTATTCTGCCATTTCTCTCTACATGGAAGATGACATAGTAAAACCCACTGTTTCCTCACACTAAATTCTTTCAGATGCTTTATCCTTTATTAATATAACTTTCCTCAGGTTTCGCTGCTAACAGAACAAAATTCCTAACATCTAAAGATTCAAGCTCTACTGTAAATAGACCTGTTAAAACTATGAGTCTTCACTGTAAGATTCCTTAATTGTTAAAGACCCAAACCTGTGTTGATATATAACAACGCTGGTCAAGTTAAGAAAATGAATATACAGTTTCTACAGGATCTCAGTCTATTTAGGTTTTCATGTACACATTTTTTTCTGTTTTTATACAGTCTTCGTTCCCCCTTTAGAAAGCAATTACTGAGATTGTTTTAGGCTTAGGAAGATATATCTAGAAATAGGCCCTTCAGACATCCTGCATTTTTGCATACAGCAAGACTTCTAAACCTCTGCAATATTTAACTGGACATTGCTATCTCTGTACCCTATGGCACAGGGTTTACATATAAATTGCATTCTGAGCAATATGAGCTAATTTTACATAGAAAGTGTATAACACGGTTTTCCTTTAAGATGCCGTTTCAGACTATTGAACTCACAAAAATACTTCATATTGCAGAAAAAAATATGGTTCTCTATGGAAAACAGCTATCATTATTTCGGTTGTTCTTTATGATAAAACATGAATTCTAGTCAAACCTTCTTGTCGTGAAGTGAAAGCAGTATTGGCAAATACCTGGCAAAGCCTGGCAAATACGGCCACCATTCTGAAAGTCGTGCGGTATCATCTGGTGGCAGTATTCTACAATGTTTTATATTAGCAGCACTTTAATCATGGTGACAAGGGTTATACTTTTCCCTTCCCAAATGGTATCATTCTCCGCTCTTTCAATGTGACCTTTTCTTTTTAGTCTATTTTGGGTTGATCTCCCTCTCTGTCAAATACTCTTCGCTAAAATGTTTTAAACAATCCATTCCTCATGATCTTTAAGGCTGGATTTCTCAGTCTTGGTCTCCCCCCCCCCCAGTCAGGCACAGGGCATTTGCCGACATCTTAAGCACAGAAATCCCCCTATGTTATCTTGACAGCTTACATACTTTCCACCTGCTAGGCTCTCAGGGCTCCACCTTATTTCTTCTTGTTTCTCTCCCAAGAAATGGCTCCAGCTGTGCTGTGGCGATCATCACAGTTACCCTGAGTGATATAAAATAGTTTTCCTGCGTGGTTTTCTGAGAAAAAGGCCTGAAAGAGCGCAGTTCTAGATTAACAGGAGGAAACGTCAGTTCACCCGAGGTACAGGTTAACTATATGCGACTTTAGCATAACTATAGTCACCTGGAAAGAGAAGACCTCAGTTGAGGAATTGTAGGCAGAGATTGCTGGTTTCCAGGCAGCCCAGACCCGAAAAATCACACAAAAATTGTGTTAATTACAACACTGTTCAGCCAATGACTCAGGCATATTTCTAGCTAGCTCTTACATCTTGAATTAACCCATTTCTTTTCATCTGTGTATTAGCATGAGGCTTACTGGTAAGCTCCTTTGGCAGCTACATGGTGTCTCTTTGACTACACCCCCCCTTCTCTCTCTCTCTCTCTCTCTCTCTCTCTCTCTCTC
>NW_026068559.1:27332-31428 GCF_014885135.2 Alexandromys fortis
AAGAAAGTCTAGTACAAGAAAACTATAATGATAAAATTCTGGTCTTCAAAGAAGAGCATGTATTCTCACTCTTCCTTGCTCTACACAACATTCTCATAAAATGGGACAGTTGCTGTGCCTACTTTAAAGTAAAAAGACATAGAAAGTAAATCACCTAAAATACTGAGTAATTAAACACAAGATGAAAAATGAAGATGAGCCTGGTAAAAGACACCTTCACGACTTCAATTCTCATCTCTTCTTTCAGAACTTTAAGTTTGCCCTTTTTTCTCCTTTAATCACGTTTGGAAACACCTTTACTGCTACCTCAAAATAGTCTCAGTACTGTTTTGATAAGCTATGCTTCATGCTGAGAAGACCATGAAAGAGAAAGACATATTTGAAAGGATTAAAAGCTACAGGATCCTTCATTGCTCTTTCCTCTTATATTTTTTACTTAGCCCAGATTTCAGGACATGCAAGCCATGGGAAATACCCTGTCTTAGCACTAACAGGAAATCCATGGACTCCCTATGGTCTTTGAAGACACCATCTTAAGGAACTCATTGAGTTCACTATTTGAAGAATTTCACTTTTTTACTGGAGGAAAGTAACAACTTTTCTTTAAAGTATGACTCAGTGGAGGGGATAGTATAAAGCAGTAGTGAAAAGGGCTTATTTTCAGAACGAATTAGGTATATTAATGATTTACACATTAATATTAAAACAAAATCATGATTGAATCTATCTAAAAAGTTGGATTCATAATTTCAAAAGATAGAACTTTAAAATATTTTATTTTAAGTGTGTATTTATATGCAAATGAACACATCTAATTACCTTATGTTTTCAATAGTTCTACAAGCATTCACAGTGAGAATCTTAAGAAATTTTGCATTATACGTTCATGGTAGTGGGTGAGGGTAGTGATGAACAAAGATGTGGCATTCGCAGCAGAAAACCATAAATGATTATGTTTTTTTCCCATATCATAAGATTAACACTTCTACAACACTTCTAAATATTAACATTGTCCATTAATAATATAGTAATTTTAAAAATAGTAAATATAAACATTTAAGTAACACCTGAAACTTTACTACTTTTCTGGCCATTATTTTGGACAAGCAAGCAATAGGACCTCTATTTTATCCAATTTAAACCCAAAATCTTAGACTGAAAGTTAATTTTCATTCAGCTCCCAATTTTAGGAGAACTCAAACTTCCTAAGAGGAGTATTTGTTTCCTTTAACTGAAAAACGAATTATACTATAGATTTTCCTAACATGATTAAGTGAACCACCTACCTGAAGCAAAGGCTCTTACGGATGTACTAAATGGTACTGCTACTCTGCCTTTATGGTCAAGTCTCAAAGATATAGATTTTCCCATACCTAAGCAGGTGATCTGATAATGATGGTCTTCAAAATTCTAGTGTCCTGCTGAGAAAAGCTTGGGTAAGCCCATTGTTTTTCAATCTTTTCAATTCTTTCATTCTTTTAAGGCAATTAATCACCTGCAGAGTTATTGAGGTTTGGCCACAACGTTTACATTTTGAGTAGCTTCACTGATTTTATTTAAATAGAATTTCAAATAAACAATTAAAACATTTAGTCACGATACCTCATTTTATTTCCCCTGATGAAAGATAGGTGTAGTAGAGAATAATTCAGCAGTTAACATCATTCGCTGTAATGGATTCAGGGTCTAACAACCATTTGGGGTAAAACACAACTACCTCTAATTCCAGTTCCAAGGTATCTGATGTCTACTTCTGGCAATCGTGGATCCTCACACACTAGTGCACAAATACACACACACACACACACACACACACACACTTAAGATTAAAGGTTTAAATAAAAATAATACATGGAGACTTATTTTCCCCTACTGCCACTCTCAGTCTTTCATTTCTTAATGCACAGTGGTAATCAGATAATAATACACCCTAAGGTGTAGCATGATTGATACAAACTCAGGGTCAGGAATTGGGGTTCAACTGGAGATCTGAAAAGCTAAACAGCCAGCCACTGACTCTTATCTCGACCTCAGTCTGAAAATGATGATCTGGTGTCCAGAATCACAGAATGAGACTGTGTATTCCGAGCCATTTCCTCCCATTTCATAATGCTCTCTAGGGCTGGGATTAAAGGCATGCACTGCTCAGTTTCTATGGCAACTAGCATGTCTACCCGAAATAATTGTTTAAAATTAAGCTCTCTCAGGTTTTACATGGATCCAGTTTAGCACGTTGGGCGCCACTCTGTAGTGAGGACTGGTGGGCTCTATTCCTGCCACCCCAGTTCCTGGCTGCCATCTAGCTAATGCCCCGAAATAATTACAAGGAAACTCTATTGTTTTAAACACTGCTTGGCCCATTAGTTTTAACCTCTTATTGGCTAGCTATTACATATTGATCTAACCCATTTCTAATATTCTGTGTAGCACCACCAGCTGGCTTACCAGGAAAGATCTTATCCTGTGTCTGTCTGGAGTGGAAGAACCATGGGGACTGCCTGACTCGACTTCTTTCTCCCAGCATTCTGTTCAGTCTTCTCCGCCTACCTAATTTTCTGTCCTATCAAAGGGCCAAGGCAGTCTCTTTATTTAACCAATGAAATTAACACAAAACAGAAGACTCTCCCCCATCATTATTAAAGGTGTATGTTACCATAACTTGGTCTGTAAGGCTGACTGGTGGAACTGTTTTACTCTCAGATCTTAAAGAATTCTTTATTAAAATACAATTGAAATGCCACTACACTAAGGACACTTTTAAATTAAATGATATTCATGAGCAGGAACTCAAAGATGATTATACACAAAGATGACCATAACTGAATGCTATAGGTACCAAAAGGATAGAGAATTGCACATAATACCTTAAGCTCCAGAGATATCAGAATGCTAGAATGATACCTATCTGAGTGACATTATCTATGCATAATGACTGTTCTCTCTAAGTGTGAGTCACATTTCTGTGTAGAGTAAAAAGAACAAGTCAAATGAAGCCAACAAAGATTTAAGGATTCTTATATAATTCAAGGATTTTTAAATAGAAAAATATCTGAAGACCAGTCAAAACATTTCCTATTTAGTAGAATAAACCTGTTGGTGAGCATCTCTTGTACATTTAAAAAAATAATTGACATTGTTTATATATAGTGTTTATTCATTATATTTTGTAAACTTTTGATGATTGAAATGTACAATATAAAATTAATGTTCTTTTCATTTTTAAATTTAGAAGTAGACAGTCCAACAATTGTGAAACATACATTGTGTTGGATATATATTATTTGGATGCACATATGTGGATCAGAATTATTCAGCTCCCTGGAAATATGTTTTGCTATATGAGGGCAGGACTCTATTTGAAAAATTCCCCTTCTTCAAGCTAGTGATGGCAGATCTGTAATGCAATATCTGACAAATGGGTAGTTCTTTGCAAATATTTGCTGAGCACTTAGAAATTTTGGCATGGTCATATCATAAAATTCAAGCTGCAATTTAGAATTGTTTGAATTATACAGTGCAATGGATAGCAGCAATTAACGGAGAAAATATGAAGTGAATTATCCAAATAATCAAATCAGAAGCTAAGCTGTAATTACATAGTGGAAATCCTCTTGCAACATTTAATAATTCAGCAAGCCTTCCTTTATTTTTATCATCAAAAACACTCTGCCGTGGCTCCCAGGAGCCCAAGGCGATGTCTCCAGTTAGTTCCTTGGGCAGCTGAGGATAGGGAACCTGAAATGACCCTATCCTATAGCAATACTGACAAATATCTTGCATATCGCCATAGAACCTTCATCTGGTGATGGATGGAGATAGAGACAGAGACCCACACTGGAGCACTGGAATGAGCTCCCAAGGTCCCAATGAGGAGCAGAAAGAGGGAGAACATGAGCAAGGAAGTCAGAACCACTAGGGGTGCACGCACCCACTGAGACAGTGGGTCTGATCTATTGGGAGCTCACCAAGGCCAGCTGGACTGGGACTGAAAAAGCCTGGGATAAAACCGAACTTTCTGAACATGGTGAACAATGAGGGCTGATGAGAAGCCAAGGACAATGGCACGGGGTTTTGATCCTACTTCATGTTCTGGCTT
>NW_026068560.1:0-805 GCF_014885135.2 Alexandromys fortis
CCAATAAGAAGCTGGAACCAGCCGGGCCAGGCAGTGTATAATAGAATTCAGTTTCCGTGTAATTATTTCAGGCAAAAGCTAGCCATGCCGGTGGCCGGGTGCCAGGGACGCAGCCCCACCGCTTCCTAATGCAACACCTGCTCTCATGGAATTCACTGTCTCAGGCCTGCTCTGACCCAGGTCGCTGGCTCAGTTCTGCTCTTTTGGAGATTACTGCCTCAGACCTGCTCTGGCCTAGGTTGCTGACTCAGTCCTGTCCTTATCTGAATCATGTTTTTTTAATAAACACAAATCTAAGTAGACTCAGCCTGTTCTGTAACATGTGGGCAGCATTCTGTAACATGAGGGCCTGCTTGTTGGGGTTGCTGTCCCACCCGGTCCCCCAGCCGTTTAATCCCAGAGAAAAGCACACAGAGAGTCTGCATTAATTATAAACCAATTGGCCCATTAGCTCAGGCTACTTATTAGCTCTTGTAGCTTATATTAATCCATTATTCTTATCTATGTTAGCCACAAGGAAGGACACATCCTGCTTCTTTGGTAGTCTGGGCAGGAATGTATGAGGGAGCTTCCTCCTTCCCAGAATACTCCTGTTCTCTTTGCTCCACGTCTACTTCCTGTCTGGTTTTCCCACCTATACTTCCTGCCTGGCCAATCAGCATTTAATTAAAACATGATTGACAGAATACAGACATCCCACACCAGTCTCCACTTGATGAAACACCCAGGATTCCCAGAGGTAGAGAGGGAGAGGGGACTTGGGCAGAACACAGGATAGATTTGAGATGAGACCCTGTGGATCCCT
>NW_026068560.1:6034-9233 GCF_014885135.2 Alexandromys fortis
ATTCTGTAACATGAGGGCCTGCTTGTTGGGGTTTGTGTCCCACCCAGTCCCCCAGCCATTTAATCCCAGAGAAAAGCACATAGAGAGTCTGCATTAATTATAAACCAATTGACCCATTAGCTCAGGCTACTTATTAGCTCTTGTAGCTTATATTAATCCATTATTCTTATCTATGTTAGCCACAAGGAAGGACACATCCTGCTTCTTTGGTAGTCTGGGCAGGAATGTATGAGGGAGCTTCCTCCTTCCCAGAATACTCCTGTTCTCTTTGCTCCACCTCTACTTCCTGTCTGGTTTTCCCACCTATACTTCTTGCCTGGCCAATCAGCATTTAATTAAAGCATGATTGAAAGAATACAGACATCCCACACCAGTCTCCACTTGAGGAAACACCCAGGATTCCCAGATGTAGAGAGGGAGAGGGGACTTGGGCAGAACACAGGACAGATCTGAGATGAGACCCTGTGGATCCCTCCACTCTGCCCATCCTACAACCCAGGTTAGATTCTGATAGATGGGTAAGAAGGAGAGAATGTCCAGGAAGGGGCCTGAAGGGAGGCAGGAGCTCAGGAGACTGAAGCTCATGTTCTCATCCCACAGTCTCCTGAGTGCAGGGGCCTAGCTGGGCCTTGAGGAGACAAGGATGGAAAACACCTCTTAATGCTGTCACTCAGGGACCCCACAGGATAATGAGGCAGACACCACTCACAGGAGCAAGAACAGGCCTGGTCCTCCATACTAACTAAACAGATAAAATAAACACAGAAGACAGGGGAAAGAGTCATAGCCAGGACAGCAGCCCTGACTGTCACAGCAGCCCTGGTGGCTCATAATCCTGGGGACAGGACAAGACTCTGGCCATCCCAGTGTCCCTGTGATCACAGATGTCAGCATGAGGTTCTAAGTTGCCAAGAGAACTGAGCCAGGAGGGGACAGATTTGACAAGTGACCTTGTTACAGCCAACAATGGACTGAGCTCCGCCTAGGCACAGCCCTGTTCTCACTCAGCTCCCACAGCCTCATCCTGTCCCACCGGATGCACACAGCTTAGTGAACAGAGATTCTGGGAGGTTCTCCACGTTGCCATTTATTTCCTCCATAACCTCTAGCTCAATCCTTTAATTTAGCTGCCAAACAACCTGTTAGATCAAAGATATAATCAATCAAGTTCACATTCAGATTCTTATTTTCAGTGGGGAAGTCAGGGCTGAAGCTCAGGACAGCATGGAGGAGACAGGATGGAGATGTCCCCTCCTGTCTGCAGGAACAGGAAGGTTTGCTGTGGAAGGGAACAGGGCAGTGCAGGGACAGGGTCAAGTGTGCAGGGTGGGCTGGGCTCCCCAGTTCTTCACACTGAGCCCATAGGATCACAGGGAACATCAGACACTATTGCTGAGAGTGAACTGAGGGCTCTGGATGTCACAGGAGAGACCTAAACACACTGTCTGTCACTCCATCCACACCAGGCAGCTGTCTTCACGCTACAGAACAGGAGTCATGAACAATCACAGTGAGGACAACATCCCAACAACCCTCCACTCACTTAAACATGATTCTGGGAGTTCTGAAATCCAATCATGTACAGTTCGTTCCTCCCCAAATCAGTCCCAAGAGTTTCACCTTTACAGTTTTGGAGAGACACATCAGAGCTCTGGTCACTGTCCGTGTCTAGGGTAAAAATATATGTATTCATGGGAAGGTAAAAATTTGGCCACTAGAAGAGTTGCTGGAGGAGCTATTATGTGTTACCAGAGCTCCCCAAATACGCCAGATTAACCCCACAGGCCTCAGGGACAATCCTGCCCATCACTCTTACCTGAAGCTGGAGCATAGTTGCCTCCTTTTCTACCTGTGAGAAGAAAAGTTGTGAGAGACCATGGAAGTCCTTGACCCTAGGAAGTTTCCAGAACTGACAGCAGACCCAGGGTAGAGACAGTAGCAATGAGGGGTGTGGATGTGTTTCCCATGAATGAGGCAGAGATTCTTCTAAAAGGGGCTGAGAGAGAACTCAGACCCTGCCCTTTCCTACCTGGGTTTCTCCTCCTCTTCCTCACAACAGCCACCACAGCTACAATGATGGTCACAGCTCCAAGGAGAACAAGACCAGCAATGGCTGCCACGATGGGGACCGTGGACTGAGGAGGCTCTGGGAAGGGAAGGACAGGAAGGGAAGGTGAGGGTCATTACACAGCTCTCAGCCCTGACCGTGCTCAGGGTCCGCAGAAGGCTCCAGCTTTCCCTGTCCCCAGCTCTGCACCCTCTCCCTCCTTACCCCATCTCAGGGTCAGGGGCTCAGGCAGCCCCTCATGGTACACATGGCATGTGTATTTGTGCTCCTCCCCAGAAGGCACCACCAGAGATGCCCACTTCTGGAAGGTTCCATCCCCAGAAGGTCTGGTCTCCACCAGCTCCATGTCCTGAGTCTGTTCCTCCTCCTCCCTCTGCCAAGTCAGGGTGATGTCAGCAGGATAGAAGCCCAGGGCCCAGCACCTCAGGGTGACATCACCTTTAGGTCCAGGATGATGGGTCACATGTGCCTTTGGGGGGTCTGTGTGGAAGATTTAAGACATCCCACAATTAACAAGATAAACTAAAATCTGTAAAGACAAAGTTAAATCAATGATGACACTGAACTATGTGTCTGCTTGAACACTTCTGTCATCACACTAGTGACCTGCGGGTAGAGCTGGTCCCCACATCACAGAAATGCACAGACCCATATCTATCACCATGCACAAAACTCAAGTCCAATGGATTAAAGACCTCAATATCAGTCCGAACACACTGAACCTGATAGAAGAGAAAGTGGGAAGTACTCTACAACACGTGGGCACAGGAGACCACTTCCTACGTATAACTCCTGCAGCACAGACAGTAAGGGCCGCATTGAATAAATGGGACCTCCTGAGACTGAGAAGCTTCTGTAAAGCAAAGGACACTGTCGCTAAGACAGAAAGGCAACCCACTGACTGGGAGAAGATCTTCACCAACCCCGCAACTGACAAAGGTCTGATCTCCAAAATATATAAAGAACTCAAGAAACTAGACTGTAAAAGGCTAATCAACCCAATTATAAAATGGGGCACTGAGCTGAACAGAGATCTCTCAACAGAAGAAGTTCAAATGGCCAAAAGACACCTAAGGTCATGCTCAACTTCCTTAGCGATCAGGGAAATGCAAATCAAGACAACTTTAAGAT
>NW_026068560.1:12815-24590 GCF_014885135.2 Alexandromys fortis
GAGAGAGAGAGAGAGAGAGAGAGAGAGTTTATGTATCTTCTACCACAAGGTCATCATTATTCTCTTTATTATTAGTTCCAGTTCCTCTCTGACTGTGGTTTATTCACTAAAGCAACTGTACCATGGGTGTGTGTGCACACAGGGAAACGTGGAGTGTAGACAGGGTCAGTGCCCTGCTGTATTTGGTCTCCACAGGGGTCTCTTCCCATGGAGAAGGGGTCTACTGTGCTGAGACAATGACCCAGGTCCACACGGACAGTCTCAGGACTATGGAATGAAGATCCGTGTAAAACACAAGCACCTGGAGCCACAGACAATCATCTGGGAAGAAACACTAGGAGTCTGAGTGTAAGCACAGGCTGTGAAGACACGATCCTGAGTGAAGAGGCAAAGTCTCTGTTTACAGGTGAGATCCCTGAGCATCAGCTTGGCAGTGTGAGCTGCCCACTGCAGGTGAACACAGGAGCCTGGTCTCTGTGGGAGTCTGTGTGGTGCTTGCAGGCCAGCACCTCTGCTTTAAATAGAAGCATCTGTGCCCTGCATACCAACTGGCTTGTTGATGTTATTGTGTTCCTGGAAGTGACTTTTCTTCTAGAAGATCCAGGGTTTGACTACTCGAGAGAAGAATGAAGAGGAAGGTGGGGAGAGGATGAAGTGAGTCTGGACTTCAGGTTTCTTCTGGTTTTTGTTTTGTTTTGTTTTGTTTTGAGACAAGGTCTGTCTCCACAGCTCTGTCTGTCCTTGATCTCACAGAAACCCACCTGCCTTTGCATCCCTCGTCCTGGGATTAGAGGCTGTGTCTTTAGTTACTTTTCTATGGCTGTGAAAAGACACTGTGACCCCAGCAAATTATAAAAGGACTTGTTATATTTGGATTTAAGTTTTCAGAGGGTTTGAGTCCATGATGGCATAGGAAAGGTGTTGTTGCAGGAACAGCTGAGAGCTCACATCGTGGTCCACAGGCAAGTGTCAGAGACAATGGGAACAGTGGGAGTCACTAAAACCTCCATGCCTGGCCCCAGTGACACACCTCCTCCAACAAGGCCACACCTCCTGATCTTTCCCAAACAGTTCCATCAGCTGGAGCTGAAGTATCCAAACCTCTGAGCCTGTGTGGCCATTCTCATTCAAACCCCCACAGTATTCAGTGTGGGATGTCAGATGCCCTGTAGGGCTCTGCAGATGTGTCCACTGTGATCTTTAGGCAAAGACCCTCAAACAGGAGGACCCCACTGCACTAGGGTCTCCCCCTTTACTTCTGTCTCCTCTTGCTGAATCCTTCTTCTTCTCCCTCAGGCCTCACCCAGCAGGGCTCAGCACCCCTCACTCCAGAGCTCTGCACTAACACTATCTCCTCCTTTGCATCTAGTTTCTCTCTGTGGTCAGCCATCTTGCTGTGAGCCAGGCTGTGTGGTTTCATTCTGTAAAAGCTGCAATAGGGGCTGGAGAGGTCGCTCAAGGTAAGGAGCACCTGTTGCTGTTGCAGAGGATCCAGGTTCAGTTCCCAGCACCCATATGCTGCTTCACAACCATCTGTGACTCCAGTTCCAGGGATCCAGTGCCTGGTGCACCTGCACACTCATATGCTTAAAATATACAATCTAATAAACAGGAAATTAAAATTTGAAAAATGCTCTAGCATGTCCCTCTCCCTCTCCTACCCATCTAGAGTGTGAGTCCCAGGCGCTGAGGGCACAGGGCTGTTGAGTCAACATTGAACCTCCAGCCAAAGGAGCCGGAGCTGGAGCAGGACAGGGACCGATGACTGAAATAGTCTGTGATCAAATGGTAATTTGCAAAGTAGCATTAAATAAGAAATACAAAAATATTTCATTCTATAGACCTACTGTGCACAGTGGATCACAGCCTCATTAGAGAAGACACTGTGTGTGCTCCTCTGTGCACTTGAACCATGCGTTAGTTCTTAATTGCTGCTGAACAAGAAAAATTTTAGTCACTTAAACAGTGACTTGTGACAGACTATGACATCCCCAACACCCAGAGAGTTCCTGCAGTTAGTGATGTCCCTGACCCCATCTTCATTCTTACTTCAGGCCTTCCAGGCTCTCACTTTATTAATATGAAGGAGAAGCATCAGAGTCAAGGGTAAAGTTCAACCTACTGAAGAAAAAACACTGGACAGGGTCTGAGCCCACGGAGGATGAGGCTGAAAGGGACCCATGGCTGCCTGAGCTGCCCCATAGGCTCCTGTCCACACTACTCCAAGGGTCTCGAGTCTAGACTGTCCTGCCCTCATCAAACTTACAGCCAGGTGGAACATCACATCCTTTTCTACCAGTGGGAAGAAGACATCTTGTTTTCTTTCAGGGAGTGTAGGGGCAAATAATTTTAGCCGCTTTTCTGGCACAGACTTTTATTTTTGATTCGATCTGTGAGAAAGAACTTCTGTACGTCATGAAATTAGTAAAGAGAGAGATTTATTCTACGAGGATGCTTAATTGAAACAAAGGGAGAGAGTGGGAGGCCCCAAGAGAGGGGGCTTCACCCAGGAATTTACCACTAGGTGTTCTGTGTACAGCAGCGGAACCACATGGGAATACGCATCCCTGTAACATCACGGGAACAGACTTACATATCACTGGAACAACATGGGAATACATATCCCAGTAAACATCACAGGAACAGACTTACACATCACTGGAACAACATGGGAACACACATCCCAGTAAACATCACGGGAACAGGCTTACACATCACTGGAACAACATGGGAATACGTATCAACAGCACACCATCACGGGAACAGACTTACATTCATCTGACTGCACGTCTCTCCTGGGTTGAGACAGCAGCAGCTCAAGCTGTTCCCAGGCAGCCTTGAAGCCTCATGAACAAAAGGGGGCTCATTGCCCAGTCATTGGCAGTCGTCCAAACACCTGGTCCAGTGCGCACGTCCACTCAAAGACACTGGCCAGATGTCAAGGATGCAAAGCGCATCGACAGGTCTCTGTCTTATTTAAAACAAAGCCCTCCCCATTCTCGATCCTGAGAACTGGCCAGGTCCTCACAGCAGAGAAGAGGGGTCATCTACAGTTCCTGCCTTAGACTGTGCAGAGTCTCAGCTCAAGCCTCTCCTTGTTAAAATTACCCTCCTCACAGGGAGGGAGCAGATCCATGGAAACTAAAAGAGGCTTCAAGGTCTGAAACCAGGGAAGTTTCTCGAACTCTGAAACAGCAGTTCAAGAATGGGCATTAAGGGCTGGAGAGATGGCCCAGTGGTTAAGAGCATTGCCTGCTCTTCCAAAGGTTCTGAGTTCAATTCCCTTAAAGAAATAGAGGAAAAGACAAACAAAAAATTTAAAGAAATCAATGAATCTTTTAAAGAAACCAAGAAAAACAAGAAAAAAAACCCCACAAAACAGGTAAAGCAAACAATTCAAATAGTTTAAGACTTGAAAACTGGAAGGAGGCAATAAAGGAAACACAAATCAAGGGAATTCTGGAAATGGAAAATCTGGGTAAATGTTGGCAA
This sequence comes from Alexandromys fortis, assembly GCF_014885135.2. Lineage (NCBI taxonomy): Eukaryota > Metazoa > Chordata > Mammalia > Rodentia > Cricetidae > Alexandromys > Alexandromys fortis. The sequence continues at coordinate 16,308 of NW_026068560.1, forward strand.
GCATAGCCAACAGAATCCAGGGAATGCTGTTGAAGAGGCTGTGGAGTAAGGGGAACACTCCTCCATTTCTGGTGGGAATGCTAGCTTGTACAGCCCCTCAGGAAATCTGTTGCAGCATATAATAAAATAATCCCACACTTGCCCAGAATGGCGAATATTAAAGTTACTTTGTTTAGGGGTAGACTTGCAGATCAGCAGTCCTCTGCGTGAGTGTGGAGCTGGAACTGCGTCCAGCATCCCAGGGTGCTTTTACATCTGCACATATAGTACGTGTGACCACGGCCAAAGTGGACCAGTGTCTTAAAGGCTATTGGCTGAAGGAGTTCCCTCAGGAAGAGTACATAGGTTTTCTTTGGGAAATGTGTGGTAGAGTCAGGAAATTAAGTACTGACAATGTAGCTCCATGGTAGAGCTCTTGACCCACACATATTAGGCCCTGGGGTCAATCCTTAGCAGTTCAAAATAAGACAAACACAAAGAACAACCAGAAGTAGACAGCATGTCTCAAGTTAAAGGATTTCTCTATCGGCAGGTACATATGCAGTGTACTTGTTCTGCCTGGGTTTGTTGTCAACTTGACACAGGCTAGATCATCAGAGAGGAAGGAGCCACAGTTGAGGGAAAGTCTCCATGAAATCCACCTGTCAGGCATTTGCTCAAATGGCAATCAATGAGGGAGGGCCCAGCCCATTGTGCATGGTGCCATCCCTGGGGTGCTGGTCCTGGGTTCTTTAACAAGGTTGGCTGAGTAAACCATAAAGAGCAAGCCAGGTAGCTTTGCCCCTCCATGACCTCTGCATCAGCTCCTGGCTCTGGGATCCTTTCCTGTGTGAGTTCCTGTCCTGACTTCCTTCAGTGCTGAGCAGCAATGCTGAAGTTTGAGCCAAATAAACTGTTTCCTCCCCCAACCTGTGTTTTGGTCATGGTGTTTCATCGTAGCAATAGAAACCATAAGACACATTGGCCGCAGTGTAGTGGGGTATTGCTGTGACAGACCTGACCATGCTTCTGGGAGGATTGTGGGAAGGATTTGGAACTTTGTGTTAGGAGCTCTGTGGGGTCTTCTGTGGGGACGTGGGCGATAAGAATCCTGAGAGCAGTGCAGAAGCTGGAGGCCTGGCCTGCGGAGTTTTAGAGGGAAGTTTAAAGGTTCTCTCAGGGCCATTTGTTATACTGAATTAAGAACCTGTGGTTCTGGTTACCTGGGGCTGCAGATTCTCTTGTAATGACCATATACCAATACTGAAGTAAACCTTTGTTTCTCTGAGATGCTTGATGCTGCTCGGTGGAGCTAAGAAGTCAGCGATGGTGGAGAAGAGACCAGCATCGTTGCGGTGAAATCTTCAGGGAAGTATTTCCTGAGAGCACAGGGAAACCGGGCTCCAGAGCATGCCAACCTTGTACCTCATGCGGGCAGCCAGACTTGCTCCCATGTGAGCCTCACCTAGGTGCTACTGGTTCTGAGGGCATGAAGGGGTCCTGGAGAGCAGCTGAGTCTTGGCACTGTGAGAGGCCAGGGGAGGCCACTGGTGAAGGTGCAGCCTCTTGGCAGTTGAAGGCCCGGGACTGAAGGGGTCATGACAAGAAGTTGACTCTTGGTACCACGAGATCCTTTGAGAGGCTTTTGGTGAAAGTGCAGCCCAGTTGCAACAGAAGACCCCAGCGTTCTGGAGATGTTAACACCATGGAGTGACCACCAAGGACAGCAGCAGCAGAGGGTGGAACCAGCTAGAGTCACCATAGAGGAAGGAACCTCAGTTGAGAAAACGCTTCCATGAGATCCAGCTGTAAGGCATTTCCTCAAGTAATGGTAAATGAGAGAGGCCCAGCCAGATGTGTCCTGGGCCATCCCTGGGCTTGTGGTTCTGGTTTCTATAAGGCAGCAGGCCGAGCAGATCCACAAGCAGCTCCCCTCCATGGCCTCTGCCTCAGCTCCTGCCTCCAGGGTCCTACCGTGTTTGAGTTCCTGTCCTGACTTCCTTCAGTGATGGACAGCAATGTTGAAGCGTGAGCCTAATAAACCCTTTCCTCCTCAATTCGCTTTATGGTCATGGTGTTCATCACATCAATAGAAGCCCTGCCTAAGACAGTTCTCACACATAAAATATAAATAAAGTTTAAAAGAATTTCCTTTTTATTATATTCTCAGTTTTCTAGTAATTGTGTTTCTTCAATCAGAGTTTGAAAAAATAATTGTGAGCCAGCTTTTGTGTGGCGTGTGAACCCATGTTTACATTTCATGTAAAATGTCAAACACTACTTCCTGCTATGTGAAAAGATAAAATTCAGGTTTCAGTATCCACACATAAAGTTTTATTGGAACAGTGGTGTTCACTGATTTGTATAATATGTATGACTGCCTTGGTACCGACAAGACAGCACTGGATGGATATAAGTGGATGTGAATGTGAATTTGTTCTTTTATAGAAAAATTTAACTGTCTTTGGCAAAGTCATGATGCTATTTAGTAATTCTACTGACCGCTGTAGAATAAAACCTGGTGCTGAGGGAAAGCTGGATTCCTGGTCGCACAGAGTAAGGTGTGCACAGCATCTGGACCAGCGTCTCCTCCTACAGATGCTCAGGCTGGGCACAGTGTCCAGCCTTCCTCCCCATCAGTCCTTTCGGGAGCTGAGGGAGGGAGGGGACTGAAGAGTGAGGGGACAATGGAGGACAAGATGGAGGGGTGGAGAGGGTGGGGAGGTGAGGGATGGAGAGAGGGAAGAGCTTTGTAGGGGGTGGACGAGGAGTGGGTGGAGGTTGTTTGGGTCAGAATGAGGCTGTCTGTGCAGAAGAAGACGTGGGAGTGAGGAGAGAGAGAGGGGAGGTCTGCTCACACCTCTGCCAAATCTGTGCAAAGTGTGTAACAGGGAAATCAATGGGCAGGTGCCCAGGTGGGAACTGCTGTGCCACATTCTGGCCACAAGGTGGCAGCAGAGACTGGGGAAATTCAGGAGAGACTTCCTGTGGGTCTCACACACACACACACACACACACACACACACACACAATAAAAACAAACCCATATAGAGATTTATTTTTATTTCACTTATGTATGTGTCTGTATCTTTGTGAGCCTACGCCTTGTGTGTGCAGTTTACAGCCGAGGCCCCAAGGGCATCGGATCCCTGGAGCTGGAGTTGTAGGTGATTGAAAACACCAATGAGGGTTCTGGGAACTGAACTCAGATTTTCTGAAAGAGCACCCTACCAGCTGAGCCATCTCTCCAGCACCTGGACTAGCATTTCACACACCCTTGGGGTAGGGCACTGAGGGGTCCTGCCAGGCTCTGGTCCCACTGTGAGATGCACTGTTCTTCCAAGCTCTTTAGATGTTCTTTACCACTAAAACGTTTAGAACTCAGAGCTCACAAACCTGCACCACAGCGCAGAGATTATACAAGAGAAATCCAGAAACACAAGAGAAGGGAGAGTGACCTCTGCAGTAGAAGTTCTAATGCACCCCAGTCTCCACTTCCCCCAGATCCATGGAGCGCTCCCCACAGCGATGTCCCAGTCTGGGGGTCTCCTGTTGAGTTCACCTGGCTTTAGGGGCCGACCTAACTCCTGCCAGTGTTTGTCTCTGTGATCCAGTGGCCCTGGATAAGTTTCTACCCATCACTAACCCTCCAAATATCATAGTTTTACACCAGAAAGTCATGGGAATGAAGAAGAAGCTGTTCAGAACACGTGACTCTGAGCATGGGCCTGGGAATTTGTGGTCACTTCTTCTGGAGACCCTGTGGTAATAGGGGCCCAGGCTGCCCCGCATGCCAGGGCAGTTAAAATTCCCTGCCTGGCTGCACAGGGCCTTACACTCACTGCAGCTGAGGCTGACCTGGATTCTCCTCTCCTTAATCTGTCTCTGCACTGAGTCCTGGGGTCACAGCTGTACACACCTGGCCGTGGCTCTGGGCGTCAGCTGACAGCAGCTCCAGCACCTGACAGCCATGAGATGCTCAGCTTCCAGCAGGAGTGGTTGATTGACAGCTGCCACAGATAACATGCTGGTGTCAGAACCCTGAGGAGGGCTCTGGGTGTTTGCATCCTCAGCTGCAGCCATGGTCAGGGTCACCTGTCACACATGCAGGGGTTGCAGCTCTGGTGTTTGCATCCTCAGCTGCAGCCATGGTCAGGGTCACCTGTCACACATGAGGGGGTTGCAGCTGCCAGGCCTAGAGTGCCAGGACCCTTGTATCTTTAAGGAAGATTTATTTTGCTTTATTGTTAATTATGCATATATGTTTGTGTCTATGTGTTTATGTGTATTTGTGAGTGCAGGTACATGTGGAGGCCAAAAGAGGGTGCCAGATGCCCTGGAGCTGGAGTTGTGGTCAGTTACAGAGCTGTGGTTCCTCCACAAGAGCAGTGTGCCTCTTACCCACTGGGCTGCCTCTCCAGCCCAAGGAACCCTGACTCTAGAAGCTTGGTGGCATCCAGATCTCCTCTGGGGTCTGCAGTTTCTCATTGTTGGCTCTTCAAGTCCATCTGTCTTTCTTTAACCCTAGCTTTCTGTCTACTGTCACCCTCCCTCTACATTAGCTGTCCCTCAGTGTCCCTGCTCCCTGCGGTTTCTGCCCTGGGCACACTCCTTAGTTCCCCTTTGTTTTTCTGCTGCTGTTGGTGTCTGTATTCATCAAGGTTCACTAAAAGAACAGAGTTTATAGACTGAGAACAAGAGAGAGAAAGAGATACACACACACACACACACACACACACACACACACACAGAGAGAGAGAGAGAGAGAGAGAGAGAGAGAGAGAGAGAGAGAGAGAGAGAGAGAGAGAGAGAGAGAGAGAGAGAGAGAGAGAGAGGCAAAGGAAGACAAAAACAGAGAGACAGAGAGAGGAAGGAAAGGTATTTATTAGAATCACTTAGAGCCTGTGGTCCAGCTAATACAACCATAGCTGGCTATGAAGAGAAAGTCCAAGAGTCCAGAAGTTGCTCAGTCCCCGAGGCTGTCTCAGCTGGTCTTCAGTACATGGTGGAATCCCTAGAGAAGTTGGCTCTGATGCTGGTGGAGGAATGGACTTACTCGAGGCTGTCTCAGCTGGTCTTCAGTACATGGTGGAATCCCTAGAGAAGTTGGCTCTGATGCTGGTGGAGGAATGGACTTACTCGCCAGTGCAAAGCCGGCAGGGAAAGATCAAAGCATTCTTCTACGGCCTTGTCTGGGTTTCTAGCACAAGGTGGGTCCAGCTTAGAGTTGCGATTTTCTATCTCAATGATCTGGGTTAAAGGTTTGTATTCCCACCTCAAGATGAAGATTAGAAATGGATCTTTGCTGAGCAGTGGTGGTGCACGCCTTTAATCCCAGCACTCGGGAGGCAGAGGAGGCAGATCTCTGGGTTCGAGGCCAGCCTGCTCTACAGAGTGAGTTCCAGGGCAGCCAGGGCTGCACCGAGAAACCCAGATCTGAAGAACAAAACAAAATAAAAACAAAGAAACAAAACATGAAGGGGATCTTGCTTCCTGTTTCAATTTCAGCAAAAACCTCCGAGATGTGTACACTCAATGTTTAGGGTTTTACTTAATTCCAGATGTAGCTGAGAAACAAAACTAGGCACCGTAGTGACCCTGCCAACAGGCTGGTGCAGACTTCATCAACGCTGCCTCCACTGCTGGTCCCCGTCTCCTCCACATGATGGTGATCAGGAGCAGTGAGGAGAGAGCATGTGAGAGGAGCCTGTGTGTCCCAACTCATAAACTTCTCTATGTGGCTGGAGAGATGGCTCAGTGGTTAGGAATGCTGGCTGCTCTTGCAGACGTCCTGGGTTCAGTTCCCAGCCCCTCCCCCATGAGTGTGAACAGCCATTGTTGCACACATGCTGATGCAGGTATGGACACGCTTCCACCCTGAATAAAAATCAATAGATCTTTAGAAAGGACTCTTTATCTAATGGGGTGTGTGTGTGTGTGTGCGTGTGTGTGCGTGTGTGTGCGTGAGTGCCGGCACTTAAGAACTGGGTGTCCACGTCATGGCTCACACACGGAAGCCATAGGATGCAGGAGTCAGTGATGTCCTTCTACCGTTCCAGGTTGCCAGGCTTGGGGCTTAATGCTTGTATAATCTACTTAATCATAATTTCACCCCCACTCTCTCTCTTCCTTCTTCCTTCCTCCCTTTCTTCTTTTCCTCCCTTTCTTCCTCCCTCTCTAACACCCAAACTCTCTCTCTCTCTCTCTCTCTCTCTCTCTCTCTCTCTCTCTCTCTCTCTCTCTCTCCCTCTTTCCTACAGAGCTGTCTGGAACTCAGTATTTAGACCAGCCTGGACTCAAACGGACAGAGATCCAGCTCCTTGTCTGTGCTGGTATTAAAGGTGTCTGCCACCTCACTCAGTCCCCCTCCCCCCATTTTGAGACAGGGTTCACATAGCGCAGGCTGACTTTGAACTCTCCGCATAGCTGCGGACGTCCCTGAGTTCCTGATCACCCAGCCACTCCCTTCAGAGCACTGCGAGGGCAGGCCTGCCTCACTCCACAGCCTCAGGATCACGTGTCCACCAACACAGCCTGCTGTGGCTTCTGTACCAGTGCTTATGGTCACTGCAGCTGATGTGACCACAGTGCCCTGGGAGAGGACACAGTGGACAAGCAGTCAAGTCCCTCAATATCCTCTCAGGCTGTCTGATCTGCTCCTGGCCATTGCTCCCCCCTCCCGCTGACCATGGACAGCATAGGCTGGGGACGGAGGAGGAGATAAGATTTATAACATCAAGGCACCTGGAGTCCAAGGTTCCTTGCAGCTTCCTGCTGAGTCTGTGAAGCCTGGAGTGGGGGTTGGGCGGGGCTGGGGATGAGGGGGAGTGCAGGGTGGGCACAGGGAAGAGAGATTTCTGGAAGACTTACTTCCCTTCATCCTAGTAGTTACCGGAGCTGGAACAGGGCTCCTGATGTCAGCTCTATTTGCAGTACCGACAGGAGTTGACATCACTCAGATGAGTCCAGCCAGCTCCTGATGTTTCACAGAGATTCAGTGAGGTCTCCTTTACTTCTTTCTGTCACCCCACAGCCTTTCCTTAACAAGTGTGACCCCAGGAGTCTCCGCAGCAGGCAGCGCTGGTGGTGACCGGGGTGAGGGTGGGGTGGGGTGGTGAGGTGAACTTCCACCTCTTCCTGATGGAGAAACACGCCCTGTTCCCATTGCTTCAGCTTCCAGTTCTGATGGATGAAGCTCCCCGTGTTCTGTGGGCCGGGAGCACTCTGCTGGAGCAGGCTGGGACAAAGTCTCTGCAGAGGGGGTGACTTAGGTCGTGTCTTCCTATCCATGCCCATTTTGTCATGTGGACTGAGAAACATCTCTTCCCCAGGCGACCTCCTAAATTACAATAGAAGGATCAGAACGACATTAGCATCCTGACCTCTTGTTAGGATGGCGTCAGGTTCTCTCACTATCAAAACGCCAAGCGACCATCTTCTCGGTGGGAGGTGCAAACTGTGCCTTGCAGGTCACTCAGAACTCTGACTGCCATCCAATGTAGGAGAAGGACAATTGGGACTCTAACCTGCTTTCTGCACAGCCTCCCGCTGTGTGGGACAGAGGCCCTGGTGAGCCCCCTTCAGGACAGGCTGTGTCCCCATACTGAGAACAAAGGCCCTGGTGAGCCCCCTTCAGGACAGGCTGTGTCCCCATACTGAGAACAAAGGCCCTGGTGAGCCCCCCTTCAGGACAGGCTGTGTCCCCACACTCAGGAGAGAGGCCTGTGTGGGACAATGCAGACAGGGACGACTGTGGTGTGAGAGGTGACTGGGAAGGAGTGGATGGACACACGGACTCACACTGACAACTCAGCAGCACATTCCACAGTCTTCACACACGCACGAGGTTCATGGGACAAAACAATCATGGGTGAAGTTTTCCCTTTCCCACCAGGGACCCAGACATCAAGGGAACCGGACACCTTAGGGTCTCAATCCTGCCTCCAGGGCGCCTGTGTCCTCTCCTGCCGCACACAAGGCTGGAAACTGTCCACAGCTCTGTCCCAGGAGCCCTGACACCACTGTCATTGCTGCCCAGCTTGAATAGGAAAATTAAAGCCATATGTGGTTAATGTAGCCATGAATTGATGGGGGGATGCAGCAATGGAAAACACAGATTAACATTCCTCCATTCTCAGAAACAAATCATAAATAAAGAATGCTTCTGAAAGCCAGGCGATGGTGACTCACACCTTTAATCCCAGCACTTGGGAGGCAGAGGCAGGCGGATCTCTGTGAATTCAAGGCCAGCCTGGTCTACAAGAGCTAGTTCTAATACAGGCTTCAAAGCTACAGAGAAACCCT
>NW_026068560.1:28519-31562 GCF_014885135.2 Alexandromys fortis
ATAGAGAGGCAGAGAAAAGAGTAGGGCGGGGCCTATAAAGATTCATGGGGATATCAATGTGGGAAGCATGGAGAGAGATTGGATCAGCTGGTTTTTCTTCTGTTGCTTTCTTGACCTATCAGGTTTTACCCCAATATCTGACTTCTGAGATTTATTAATGATAGAACAATTTACATAAACAATGAACATAGCTGTGTCCCCCTGATTGAGGAGTGGATTTCCTCCTCCCCAGATAGTCACAGTGACAGCAGACCAAGGAAGACATCCATCCACGGTCAGCTCCGTGAGCCCTGAGCTCACTGGTCCCTCACAGGAGACTGGGTGAGTCGGGGATAACCACTGACAGCCACCCCAGTGCGCATGTCCGCCCACACAGCTTCAACACTGCAGTCCCCAGACAGCTCCCAGCAGCTCCACTCCACATCTCCTCTCCCTCAGGAACTGCAAGCTGGTTTAACCCTGAGAGGGAAGCGCTACATTGTGTCAGCTCCGTGAACCTGTAGCTTCTTGTGTTTCCTGAGCCTCATCAGCTCTTCCTGGCTCCAGCAGGGATGTTTCAGTCCAGAGGAAAATTCACAGTTACCTCCCTATTCTACAGAAGCTCCCTTTGTTAACACAACCTCAGGCCAAGTGCTGGGGTGTCACGTGCAGCCCCAGGTCCCCTCACACTGAGGTCACAGTCACCTGAGCTTTCCCCTCAGAAAGTCCCACCATTTTCCCTTCATCTCTCTTCTTTGACAAGCAATCTTATATTTCATTTTTAATTTTTCTTCATTCATCATATACTTATTGTGTATGAATGTTATCTGTGGTCAGCACTGGAAGCCATCATCCCTCACAAGACAAAGATGGCAGCATCATGACAGAGATCATCACCTCCTTGGTCATCAGACATCTCTGCTAGGGCTCCTGGAGCTCCTGACTGGACGTCACAAAGCGAGAAACCTGCAGAGGCTGGAACCTGGAGCAGGGGAATGAAGGAATTTCCATCTCTGGCATTCCCCACAATATTTTATTTTAGTTTATGAACTTTGCATCTGTGAGTGTTTTCTTGCAAGTAGTGTTTGCACCATGTATCTGCATGGTGTCCACAGGGGCATTGGATGTCATGGAACAGGAGTTAAGGATGGTTATGAGCCATCACATGGGTGCTGGGATCTGAACCTGGGTCCTCTGCAAGAGCAGCAAGTGCTCTCAAGCCCTGAGCCATCACTCCAGTCCTGGATCATGTTTTTTAATAAACATAAATCTAAAGTAGATTCAGCCTCTAAATCCTTGAGTCTCCACTGGGGTCAGCACCAGGATTCCCAGGGGCAGACAGGGAGAGGGGACCTTGGGCAGAACACTTGACAGGTCTGAGATGAGACCCTGTGGATCCCTCCTCTCTGCCCATCCTACAACCCGGGTTAGATTCTGATAGATGGGAAAGAGGAGAGAACCTCCAGGGAGGGGCCTGAAGGGAGGCAGGAGCTCAGGAGACTGAAGCTCATGTTCTCATCCCACAGTCTCCTGAGTGCAGGAGCCTTGTTGGGCCTTGAGGGGACAAGGATGGAAAACACCTCTTAATGCTGTCACTCAGGGACCCCACAGGATAATGAGGCAGACACCACTCATAGGAACAGGAACAGACATAGTCCTCCACGCTAACTAAAAAGATAAGAAATCAACACTAAAGACAGGGGAAAGTGTCACAGCCAGGACAGCAGCCCTGACTGTCACAGCAGCTCTGGCGGCTCATAATCCCAGGGACAGGACGAGGCTCTGGCCATCCCAGTATCCCTGTGATCACAGATGTCAGCCTTTAGCTATAAGTGATGAAGACAACAGAGCTGAGAGGGGACAGAGCTGAGGAGTGACCTTGTCACAGCCAATTACATACGGAGCTCCACCTGGGCACAGCCCTGTTCTCACTCAGCTCCCACAGCCTCATCCTGTCCCACCAGAAGCACACAGCACAGTGAACACAGATTCTGGGAGGTTCTCCACGCTGCCATTTATTTCCTCCATAAACTCTACTCAATCCTTTATTTTACCACCAATCAACCTTTGAGATCAAGGACATGAACAATCAAGTTCACATTCAGATTCTTATTTTCAGTGGGGAAGTCAGGGCTGCAGCTCAGGACAGCATGGAGGAGACAGGGTGGAGATGTCCCCTCCTGTCTGCAGGAACAGGAAGGTTTGCTGTGGAGGGGAACAGGGCAGTGCAGGGACAGCATCCTGGTGTGCAGGAGTGGGCTGGGCTCCCAGTTCTTCACATTGAGCACATAGGATCACAGGGAACATCAGACACTTTTGCTGAGAGTGAACTGAGGGGCTCAGGATGTCACAGGAGAGACCTGAACACATCGTCTGTCACTCCATCCACACCAGGCAGCTGTCTTCACGCTACAGAACAAGAGTCATGAACAATCACTGTGAAGACAACATCCCAGCAACCCACCACTCACTCAAAGGTGATTCTGGGAGTCCTTGAAACCCAATCATGTTCACTCTGCCCCTCCCCAAGTCAGGTCGCAGAGGATCACCTTTACAGTCTGGGAGAGACACATCGGAGCTCTGGGAACTGTCTCTGCCTGGGGTAAAAATATATGTATTCATGGGAAGGTAAAACTTGGCCCCTAGAAGATTTACTGCAGGAGCTATTATGTATTGCCAGAGCTCCCCAAATACGCCAGCTTAACCCCACAGGCCTCAGGGACAATCCTGCTCACCACTCTTACCTGGAGCTGGAGCATAGTTTCCTCCTTTTCCACCTGTGAGAAGAAAAGCTGTGAGAGACCAGGGAAGTCCCTGACCCTAGGAAGTTTCCAGAACTGACAGCTGACCCAGCTTAGAGACAGCAGCAATGAGGGGTGTGGATGTGTTTCCCATTAATGAGGCAGAGTCTCTTTTAAAAGGGGCTGAGAGAGAACTCAGACCCTGCCCTTTCCTACCTGTGTTTCTCCTCCTCTTCCTCACAACAGCCACCACAGCTACAATGATTGTCACAGCTCCAAGGAGAACCAGACCAGCAATGACTGCCATGATGGTGACCGTGGAC
>NW_026068560.1:33867-38971 GCF_014885135.2 Alexandromys fortis
ATAGAGAGGCAGAGAAAAGAGTAGGGCGGGGCCTATAAAGATTCATGGGGATATCAATGTGGGAAGCATGGAGAGAGATTGGATCAGCTGGTTTTTCTTCTGTTGCTTTCTTGACCTATCAGGTTTTACCCCAATATCTGACTTCTGAGATTTATTAATGATAGAACAATTTACATAAACAATGAACATAGCTGTGTCCCCCTGATTGAGGAGTGGATTTCCTCCTCCCCAGATAGTCACAGTGACAGCAGACCAAGGAAGACATCCATCCACGGTCAGCTCCGTGAGCCCTGAGCTCACTGGTCCCTCACAGGAGACTGGGTGAGTCGGGGATAACCACTGACAGCCACCCCAGTGCGCATGTCCGCCCACACAGCTTCAACACTGCAGTCCCCAGACAGCTCCCAGCAGCTCCACTCCACATCTCCTCTCCCTCAGGAACTGCAAGCTGGTTTAACCCTGAGAGGGAAGCGCTACATTGTGTCAGCTCCGTGAACCTGTAGCTTCTTGTGTTTCCTGAGCCTCATCAGCTCTTCCTGGCTCCAGCAGGGATGTTTCAGTCCAGAGGAAAATTCACAGTTACCTCCCTATTCTACAGAAGCTCCCTTTGTTAACACAACCTCAGGCCAAGTGCTGGGGTGTCACGTGCAGCCCCAGGTCCCCTCACACTGAGGTCACAGTCACCTGAGCTTTCCCCTCAGAAAGTCCCACCATTTTCCCTTCATCTCTCTTCTTTGACAAGCAATCTTATATTTCATTTTTAATTTTTCTTCATTCATCATATACTTATTGTGTATGAATGTTATCTGTGGTCAGCACTGGAAGCCATCATCCCTCACAAGACAAAGATGGCAGCATCATGACAGAGATCATCACCTCCTTGGTCATCAGACATCTCTGCTAGGGCTCCTGGAGCTCCTGACTGGACGTCACAAAGCGAGAAACCTGCAGAGGCTGGAACCTGGAGCAGGGGAATGAAGGAATTTCCATCTCCAGCATTCCCCACAATATTTTATTTTAGTTTATGAACTTTGCATCTGTGAGTGTTTTCTTGCAAGTAGTGTTTGCACCATGTATCTGCATGGTGTCCACAGGGGCATTGGATGTCATGGAACAGGAGTTAAGGATGGTTATGAGCCATCACATGGGTGCTGGGATCTGAACCTGGGTCCTCTGCAAGAGCAGCAAGTGCTCTCAAGCCCTGAGCCATCACTCCAGTCCTGGATCATGTTTTTTAATAAACATAAATCTAAAGTAGATTCAGCCTCTAAATCCTTGAGTCTCCACTGGGGTCAGCACCAGGATTCCCAGGGGCAGACAGGGAGAGGGGACCTTGGGCAGAACACTTGACAGGTCTGAGATGAGACCCTGTGGATCCCTCCTCTCTGCCCATCCTACAACCCGGGTTAGATTCTGATAGATGGGAAAGAGGAGAGAACCTCCAGGGAGGGGCCTGAAGGGAGGCAGGAGCTCAGGAGACTGAAGCTCATGTTCTCATCCCACAGTCTCCTGAGTGCAGGAGCCTTGTTGGGCCTTGAGGGGACAAGGATGGAAAACACCTCTTAATGCTGTCACTCAGGGACCCCACAGGATAATGAGGCAGACACCACTCATAGGAACAGGAACAGACATAGTCCTCCACGCTAACTAAAAAGATAAGAAATCAACACTAAAGACAGGGGAAAGTGTCACAGCCAGGACAGCAGCCCTGACTGTCACAGCAGCTCTGGCGGCTCATAATCCCAGGGACAGGACGAGGCTCTGGCCATCCCAGTATCCCTGTGATCACAGATGTCAGCCTTTAGCTATAAGTGATGAAGACAACAGAGCTGAGAGGGGACAGAGCTGAGGAGTGACCTTGTCACAGCCAATTACATACGGAGCTCCACCTGGGCACAGCCCTGTTCTCACTCAGCTCCCACAGCCTCATCCTGTCCCACCAGAAGCACACAGCACAGTGAACACAGATTCTGGGAGGTTCTCCACGCTGCCATTTATTTCCTCCATAAACTCTACTCAATCCTTTATTTTACCACCAATCAACCTTTGAGATCAAGGACATGAACAATCAAGTTCACATTCAGATTCTTATTTTCAGTGGGGAAGTCAGGGCTGCAGCTCAGGACAGCATGGAGGAGACAGGGTGGAGATGTCCCCTCCTGTCTGCAGGAACAGGAAGGTTTGCTGTGGAGGGGAACAGGGCAGTGCAGGGACAGCATCCTGGTGTGCAGGAGTGGGCTGGGCTCCCAGTTCTTCACATTGAGCACATAGGATCACAGGGAACATCAGACACTTTTGCTGAGAGTGAACTGAGGGGCTCAGGATGTCACAGGAGAGACCTGAACACATCGTCTGTCACTCCATCCACACCAGGCAGCTGTCTTCACGCTACAGAACAAGAGTCATGAACAATCACTGTGAAGACAACATCCCAGCAACCCACCACTCACTCAAAGGTGATTCTGGGAGTCCTTGAAACCCAATCATGTTCACTCTGCCCCTCCCCAAGTCAGGTCGCAGAGGATCACCTTTACAGTCTGGGAGAGACACATCGGAGCTCTGGGAACTGTCTCTGCCTGGGGTAAAAATATATGTATTCATGGGAAGGTAAAACTTGGCCCCTAGAAGATTTACTGCAGGAGCTATTATGTATTGCCAGAGCTCCCCAAATACGCCAGCTTAACCCCACAGGCCTCAGGGACAATCCTGCTCACCACTCTTACCTGGAGCTGGAGCATAGTTTCCTCCTTTTCCACCTGTGAGAAGAAAAGCTGTGAGAGACCAGGGAAGTCCCTGACCCTAGGAAGTTTCCAGAACTGACAGCTGACCCAGCTTAGAGACAGCAGCAATGAGGGGTGTGGATGTGTTTCCCATTAATGAGGCAGAGTCTCTTTTAAAAGGGGCTGAGAGAGAACTCAGACCCTGCCCTTTCCTACCTGTGTTTCTCCTCCTCTTCCTCACAACAGCCACCACAGCTACAATGATTGTCACAGCTCCAAGGAGAACCAGACCAGCAATGACTGCCATGATGGTGACCGTGGACTTAGGAGGCTCTGGGAAGGGAAGGACAGGAAGGGAAGGTGAGGGTCATTACACAGCTCTCAGCCCTGACCCTGCTCAGGGTCCAAAGACGGCCTCAGCTTTCCCTGACCCCAGCTCTACACCCACTCCCTCCTTACCCCATCTCAGCGTGAGGGGCTCAGGCAGCCCCTCATGGTACACATGGCATGTGTATTTGTGCTCCTCCCCAGAAGGAACCACGAGAGATGCCCACTTCTGGAAGGTTCCATCTCCAGAAGGTCTGGTCTCCACCAGCTCCATGTCCTGAGTCTGTTCCTCCTCCTCCCTCTGCCAGCTCAGGGTGATGAAGGAAGGGTAGAAGCCCAGGGCCCAGCACCTCAGGGTGACATCACCTTTAGGTCCAGGATGATGGGTCACATATGTCTTTGGGGGGTCTGTGTAGAAGATTTAAGAAACCCCACAATTAACAAGATAAACGGAAATCTGCAAAGACAAAGTTAAATCAATGATAACACTGAACTATGTCTGTTTGAACACTTCTGTCATCACACTAGTGACCTGCAGGTAGGGCTGGTCCCCACATCACAGAACTGCACATTTTCCTGGGAACCCAGAAGCTAAGAGGGAATCCGCATGAGCCAGCAGATCAACATGGTCTTCCTTATATGATGTTCTATAGCATAAGTTATGTGGGAAAAGTATGAAGGAATGGAAAATAATTCATTTATATATGTGATTAAACTCCTATAGGAATAAGAAATTAAGATGATCGGGCTACATGAAGGGCGCCACCAACTCTTGCTGCCACCATTGGGGAACAAGCACTGTGTCCATCTTGCTGACCAGTTTAACTGTGAATCCAAGTGAACAGCCATCACCAAACTGTGTGGAACAANGTCCCTGCCATGCTGGATCAGGAGACCCAGGGACCCTGTCTGCCCTCAGAGACAGGGGCATGACCCCAGTGAGGGTTTCCTCTTCCTCAAGAGTGAGCCCAGCCCGAGGGCAGAGGGAGGAGTTGCCCGCGGCCCCGCACCTGTGCGCAGCAGCGCATCCTTCCCGTTCTCCAGGTATCTGCGCAGAGACTGCACGCACCGGCCCTCCAGGTAGGCCTTCTCTCCCTCTGCAACACCAGCCTGCTCCCACTTCCGCTTGGTGATCTGCGCGGCCATGTCAGCCGCCGTCCACGTCTTCAGGTCGTCGTTCAGGGCGATGTAATCGCGGCCATCGTAGGCGTCCTGACTGTACCCGCGGAGGAGGCGCCCGTCCGACCCCACCTCACAGCCGTACATACTCTGGATGGTGTGAGAGCCTGCGGGGACCCCGCGGTCAGCCCTGCCCACCTGTTCGGCCCCGGGGTCACCCGCGGCCCCGCCCACCAGAGGTCAGCCGCGCCATAGCCCTTCCCAAGGCCCCGCCCCCGTCACCCACGCCCGCGGCCCCGCCCACCAGAGGTCAGCCGCGCCATAGCCCTTCCCAAGGCCCCGCCCACCTGTCCCGCTCCCGTCACCCACGCCCGCGGCCCCGCCCACCCGCGGACTCTAAACCGAAAGGGAAACCGGGTCCGGTCCCCGCTCTCCTCCCGAACCTCGGACCTGGCACCCGGGGCGACTCTGGCCCGTGCGTGGGGACGAGGAGGGGTCGTGACCTCCGACCGCGGTCACTCACCGCCCTCGCTCTGGTTGTAGTAGCGGAGCGCGGTCCTCAGGTTCCCTCGGTAAATCTGCTCGTGGTTCTTGGCGATCTGTGTGTTCCTCTCCCAATACTCCGGCCCCTCCTGCTTTATCCACGGCGCCCGCGGCTCATATTTCGGAGTCTCCGCGTCGCTGTCGTAGCGCACGAACTGCGTGTCGTCCACGTAGCCGACGGAGATGAACCGGGGCTCACCGAGGCCGGGCCGGGACACGGCGGTGTGGAAATACCGCAGCGAGTGCGAGCCTGGGGGCGGCGCGCGGTGAGACCCCGACCCTGCTCCCGGGACCCCGGGCAGGAGCGCAGGCCGGGAGGGGAGCAGGGCGCGGGGCTCGGGACGCGGGTGGAGAAGGGGCGGGAGGGTCCGGCTGGGCCACGCGGGGACGCGGCT
>NW_026068560.1:44359-48708 GCF_014885135.2 Alexandromys fortis
GGGTCCGGCTGGGCCACGCGGGGACGCGGCTTCCCCGGTGCCTACCCCGCCCTCCCCGCAGAGCCCGGTTCCCTCCCGACCCCGCACTCACCCGCGCGGGTCAGGGTCGGGGCCAGGGCGGCCGCCAGCAGCAGGAGCAGAGTGCGCGGAGCCATTGCCACCATCTCGGATCTGCGGAGACTGAGTTCCGCGGTCTGCGTGGACTTTATAACCGGTGACCGCGGCGACGCTGGTTAGTTCCCCGGGATCTCGTCACCCAATGGGGGTGAGACCCGCCCAGTTGTCATCAGTGTCCGGGCAGAAGGACCTGACCCGGGTTAGGAGCTGGAGAAGTGAAACTGGGGACCGGGGAATCCCCAGCCCTGTGCTTTCCCACCCAGACCTCACCGCCTGGGGACTAAGACTTTGAACCCAGTGCTGCGGGATGGAGCGCTGTGTGTCATGGTGTCTCTGAGCCGCCTGAGGCCAAAGGCTCCTCAGGTCAGTCAGGATGAAGTTTCCAGGTAAAATACACACAGCACTTAAAATGGATGTTCACGGAAACAGGTGTTGTCGGAGTCCTGGAGGGTGCGGGGCTGCTGTGGATACCTGCATCGTTAGGTGACTGGAGTTTTTACAGCTCTGATTAAGCACTTTCGACACACTGTGTTATATGTGACTCTCCCTGCAGGAAGGAGGCCCTGCTCACCTCTGCTTTCACTTTCTACTTCAGTTATGTGCGGCTGCGATTTGAAGACAGCAAGTAAAAATCCAGAGAAACAAAAAATTAATAAATTTAATTTTTCTCCACACTATTGAACCAAATGCGACCTAGAATATCCAGTGTGCACTGTGTCGTGAGAATCACCCTCTGTCCACACTCTACATGACTGAGGAATTCAGAAGCCAACTGTTATCAGATCCATTGTCCCACAAGCCTGTGACGTTCCTCTCTCTCATGTCATCAGCTCATAAAGTGAGAGTGAAGGTCAGAGAGAGAGGGAGAGAAAGAGAGAGAGAGAGAGAGAGAGATTATGTAACTATCATTTTATTCTGCTTTATATTTAGTTACTCTTAACTCTTACTGTGGTTTATTCCCTAAAGCAACTGCACCATGGGAGTGTGTGCACACAGGAAACGTGGAGTGTAGACAGGGTCAGTGACCTGCTGTATTTGGCTCCACAGAGGTCTCTTCCCATGGAGAAGGGGTCTACTGTGCTGAGTCAATGACCCAGCTCCACACGGACAATCTCAGGACTATGGAATGAAGATCCGTGTAAACACAAGCACCTGGAGCCACAGATGATCATCTGGGAAGAAACACTAGGAGTCTGAGTGTAAGTACCAGGCTGTGAAGACACGATCCTGAGTGAAGAGGCAAAGTCTCTGTTTACAGGTGAGATCCTGAGCATCAGGCTTTGTTGTATGGAGTCTGCTTGTTTGTTTCTCAGCCACCCAGACTCCCGAAATAATCACACGGAAATCACATTATTTGCAATACCGTTTGTCCAATAGCTTAAGTGTATTTCTGGCTAACTTTTATATCCTAAACTAACCATCTCTATTAATTTGTGCATTGCCATGTGACTTTGCCTTACTGGCAGAGTTTCGGCATGTCTGTCTGGTGGCAGCTCCATGGTTTCTCCAAACTCCCCGTTTTTTCTCCCAGCNCACACTGTGTTATATGTGACTCTCCCTGCAGGAAGGAGGCCCTGCTCACCTCTGCTTTCACTTTCTACTTCAGTTATGTGCGGCTGCGATTTGAAGACAGCAAGTAAAAATCCAGAGAAACAAAAAATTAATAAATTTAATTTTTCTCCACACTATTGAACCAAATGCGACCTAGAATATCCAGTGTGCACTGTGTCGTGAGAATCACCCTCTGTCCACACTCTACATGACTGAGGAATTCAGAAGCCAACTGTTATCAGATCCATTGTCCCACAAGCCTGTGACGTTCCTCTCTCTCATGTCATCAGCTCATAAAGTGAGAGTGAAGGTCAGAGAGAGAGGGAGAGAAAGAGAGAGAGAGAGAGAGAGAGATTATGTAACTATCATTTTATTCTGCTTTATATTTAGTTACTCTTAACTCTTACTGTGGTTTATTCCCTAAAGCAACTGCACCATGGGAGTGTGTGCACACAGGAAACGTGGAGTGTAGACAGGGTCAGTGACCTGCTGTATTTGGCTCCACAGAGGTCTCTTCCCATGGAGAAGGGGTCTACTGTGCTGAGTCAATGACCCAGCTCCACACGGACAATCTCAGGACTATGGAATGAAGATCCGTGTAAACACAAGCACCTGGAGCCACAGATGATCATCTGGGAAGAAACACTAGGAGTCTGAGTGTAAGTACCAGGCTGTGAAGACACGATCCTGAGTGAAGAGGCAAAGTCTCTGTTTACAGGTGAGATCCTGAGCATCAGGCTTTGTTGTATGGAGTCTGCTTGTTTGTTTCTCAGCCACCCAGACTCCCGAAATAATCACACGGAAATCACATTATTTGCAATACCGTTTGTCCAATAGCTTAAGTGTATTTCTGGCTAACTTTTATATCCTAAACTAACCATCTCTATTAATTTGTGCATTGCCATGTGACTTTGCCTTACTGGCAGAGTTTCGGCATGTCTGTCTGGTGGCAGCTCCATGGTTTCTCCAAACTCCCCGTTTTTTCTCCCAGCATTTAGTTTAGTTTCCCTGCCTAGCTAAGTTGTGCCCTGCCATAGGCCAAAGCAGTTTCTTTATTCATTAACCAAAAAAAGCAACGCATAGACAGAAAGATTTCCCACAACACATTTTCCCTTTTCTGTTTAAATAAAAAGGAAGTTTTTAACTTTAACATTGTAAAATTATGTATAACAGTTATCAAGCAAGATTACAGTTATAGTATTTATATCTCCTTTATCTTTTATCATAACTAAGGAAAACTATCTCTTTTTTAATTTAGTTTTATTATTTTTTAAGATTTATTTATTTATTTACTATATATACAGTGTTCTGCCTGCACGTATGCCTGCAGACCAGAAGAGGGCACCAAATCTCATTACAGATGGTTGTGAGCCACCATGTGGTTGCTGGGAATTGAACTCAGAACTTCTAGAAGAGCAGCCAGTGCTCTTAACCTCTGAGCCATTTCTTCAGCCCAATTACTATCTATTCTTCAACTCCATTAAAGATTCCAGAAGGATGTAATATTACCTAAATAACAGGAAGTGCATTGTAAGCAACTTCCAAAACTGTAGAATTGACAGAGACATCTCATGCCTGGACGAAGTCACCCAAAGGTCTTCTGTATCACTGGGGCACCCATCTTCAGCCCACAGGCCCATAGTATCTAGCAGACTTTCCCATGAAGCAGGGAATTTCAAAGACAGTTCTGCCTGTATTAGCAGTTTGTCAGTCACTTTCTTTGTGTCCTGCAGAATGTCTGGCAGACTCTTTCATGAAGCAGGAGCCCTGAAGGACTGTCACCTTCCTTAGGCAGCTTTAGCAGTCATTCCTCTGTGGGTCCTGCATGCCCAGTTCATACAGCATAACATCAAGCAGTCCAGACAAGAACAATCTCTTGCCCAAATGGCTAGCAAACTCCATACGGAGCCTCTTTGTTGTCAATCTTCCTCTTGAAGCTTTTGTTGCTTCTAAGTGCAGATGTGTCTCATTGTCATGAAAATCCTAAGCTCCTAAAACATTTCAAATGCCATATTCTGAAGGTCTCTGAAAGATCTGAAGNATGGAGGGCAGGTGAGGTTCTGCACTGTGAGAGGCCAGGGGAGGCCATTGGTGAAGGTGCAGCCTCAGTGGCAGTGCAGGCCCAGGACTGAAGGGCTCATGACAAGGATTTGAGCCTTTGCACCATGAGACCCTGTGAGAGGCAATTGGTGGAAGCGCAGCCCAGGTGTTTTGGAGACACCAGCACCATGGAAGATCACCAAGAACAGCAGCAGCAGTGAGTGGAGCAGCTGGAGCCTAGGAGAGGAGCTGTGTGAGCTGCAGAGGGCAGAGCTGGAGAAGAGACCATAGCCCTTTGCAGGGGTCCAGATGGTTGTGAGTGAGTCCCAGACAACTCGACAGTGGGTTTTTATACTGTTGAGTTCGACTTTGCTTGGATTAGATTGGGACAGTGCCTAGGTTCTTCCCTCTTGAAGAAGGGATTTAGTCTCTCTGTCTCTCTCTGTCTCTCTCTGTCTCTCTCTGTCTCTCTCTGTCTCTCTGTCTCTCTGTCTCTCTCTCTGTCTCTGTCTCTCTCTCTCTCTCTCTCTCTCTCTCTCTCCCTCCCTCTCACCTTTTTCAAGATAGAGTTTCTCTGTGTAACAGCCCTAGGTATTCTGGAACTCGCTCTGTAGACCAGGCTGGCCTTGAACTCACAGAAA
>NW_026068561.1:0-1456 GCF_014885135.2 Alexandromys fortis
TTCTGGTGTAAAACTATCATATTCGGAGGGTTAGCGGTGGGTAGAAACTTTCCCAGGGTCACTGGATCACAGAGACAAACCCTGCAGGTATTGTTCTGCCCCTAAAGCCAGGAGAACTCAATAAGACCTCCAGACCGGGACATCACTGTGGGGAGCGCTCCACTGATGTAGGGGGAAGTGGAGACTGGGGTGCATTAGAACTTCTACTGCAGAGGTCACTCTCCCTTCTCTTGTTTCTAAATTTCTCTTGTATAATCTCTGCGCTGTGGTGCAGGTCTGTGAGCTCTGAGTTCTAAACGTCTTAGTGGTAAAGAACATCTAAAGGACTTGGAAGAACAGTGCCTCTCACAGTAGGACCAGAGCCTGGCAGGACCCCTCAGTGGCCTACCCCGAGGGTGTGTGAAATGCTAATCCAGGTGCCGGGGAGATGGCTCAGCTGGTAGGGTGCTCTTTCAGGGGATCCTTCCCAGCACACTCATTGGGTGTTCTCAATCACCTACAACTCCAGCACCAGGGATCCGATGCCCTTGGCCCCTCGGCTGGAAACTGCAGACATGAGGCATAGGCTCACAAAGATATACACATACACATAAGTGAAATAAAAATAAATCTCTATATTGATTTGTTTTTATTGTGCATGTAAGTATATATGCCACTCAGGAAGTCTCACCTGCAGTTCCTCAGCCTCTGCTGCCCCCCTGTGGCCAAAATATGACACAGCGGCCAGCTCCCAACTAGGCACCTGACCATTGACAGGACAGGAGCTCGCACAGTGGACCCCAGAGGCAGGAGCTGACTCAGAGGTCATGAAGGGAGCCGCTTTCTGACTCAGCCTGCTGTCTGAGAGAACCCAGGACCACCAGCCCAGGGCTGTCCCTAGCTGCTTTGGACTGGGTTCTCCCTCACTAATCACTATTGAGAATGTGCCTTACACCTGGATCTCATGGAAACATTTCCTAAACTGAGGCTCCTTCCTCTCTGAAGACTCTAGCTTATATCAACCTGACACACAAAACCAGCCAGTGATGCTGACCCCTTGTCAACCTGACACACAAACCATCACTATTCAGCCACAACCCTCCCGTTCTTATTCCTTCCCAAGATCTCACATGGAAATCATAAATAATTTTAAAAGTCCAGTCTTTACAAATTCAAACATAAAAAATTTCAGTCTCTTTAAGATATCCATTCTCTCTAAAAGTTCAAAATCTCTTTTAAAAGTTCATCTATGGGATTGTTTAAAAATCAAAGGTAGGCAAGATGGTGGCGCATGCCTTTAATCCCAGCACTCAGAAGGCTGAGGCAGGCGGATCTCTGTGAGTTCAAGGCCAGCCAGGTCCACAGAGTTAGTTCCAGAATAGCTAGGGCTGTTACACAGAGAAACTCTGTCTTGGAAAAGGAGATAGATAGATTAGATAGATAGATAGATAGATAGATAGATAGATAGATAGATAGA
>NW_026068561.1:2320-6772 GCF_014885135.2 Alexandromys fortis
CCTAAACTGAGGCTCCTTCCTCTCTGAAGACTCTAGCTTATATCAACCTGACACACAAAACCAGCCAGTGATGCTGACCCCTTGTCAACCTGACACACAAACCATCACTATTCAGCCACAACCCTCCCGTTCTTATTCCTTCCCAAGATCTCACATGGAAATCATAAATAATTTTAAAAGTCCAGTCTTTACAAATTCAAACATAAAAAATTTCAGTCTCTTTAAGATATCCATTCTCTCTAAAAGTTCAAAATCTCTTTTAAAAGTTCATCTATGGGATTGTTTAAAAATCAAAGGTAGGCAAGATGGTGGCGCATGCCTTTAATCCCAGCACTCAGAAGGCTGAGGCAGGCGGATCTCTGTGAGTTCAAGGCCAGCCAGGTCCACAGAGTTAGTTCCAGAATAGCTAGGGCTGTTACACAGAGAAACTCTGTCTTGGAAAAGGAGATAGATAGATTAGATAGATAGATAGATAGATAGATAGATAGATAGATAGATAGATAGACAGACAGACAGATAGCCAAACTCAACAGTATAAAAACTCACTGTCGAATTGTCTGGGATTCACTCACGACCTCCTGGAACCCTGCAAAGGGCTATGGTCTCTTCTCCAGCTCTGCCCTCTGCAGCTCACACAGCTCCTCTTCCAGGCTCCAGCTGCTCCACTCACTGCTGCTGCTGTTCTTGGTGATCTTCCATGGTGCTGGTGTCTCCAAAACACCTGGGCTGCACTTCCACCAATAGCCTCTCATAGGGTCTCATGGTGCAAAGCCTCAAATCCTTGTCATGACTCCTTCAGTCCTGGGCCTCCACTGCCACTGAGGCTGCACCTTCATCAATGGCCTCCCCTGGCCTCTCACATTGCCAAGCCTCACCTGCTCTCCATGACCCCTCACGCCCTCAAAACCAGTACCACTTAGGTGATGCTCATGCATTACCAAATCCTCATTGGGACTGGTTGCACAGCTGGCAGTTGAAAAAAAGCAGGAAGCAGTTTTGAGAGAACTATGCCCATATTCCCAAATATTATTTATAAATGTTTGTTTACATTTAAAGGGGAATATGCTATGGAGATGGATATTCTGCATTGCTATGGATCTTCCTCTATCGATACAAATTTAAGGTCAAATTTGTTATATTTCTGCTCTTGGTTAAGGTATTGTGTTTGAACAGCTCATTTTAAAATGTAATGTATAATTAAGACATATAGGTTAGTAGATAGTCATCTAAAATAGTCAAGCTTGTACTCATGTTAGTTAGGCTTTCTAAATAAATAGAGATATATTTCAGTTAGATGGGTATTCTTCAAATCTTTCAGAGACATTCAGAATATGACATTTAAAATGTTTTAAAAGCTTAGGACTTTTTATGAGAATAAGACACATCTGCACTTGGAAGCACAAAAAGCTTCAAGAGGAAGATTGGCACCAAAGAGGCTCCGTATGGAGTTTGCTAGCCATTTGGGCAACAGATGGCTCTTGTCTGGACTGCTTTATGTTATGCTGTATGAACTGGACATGCAGGACCCACAGAAAAGTGACGCTAAAGCTGCCTAAGGAAGGTGAGGTGATCCTTCGGGGTTCCTGCTTCATGAAAGAGTCTGCCAGACATTCTGCAGGACAGAGAAGAAAGTGACTGACAAACTGCTAACAGGTAAAACTGTCTTTTAAATTTCCTGTTCATGGGAAAGTCTGCCGGATACTATGGGCCTGTGGGCTGAAGATGGATGCCCCAGTAATAAAGAAGAATTTTGGGTGACTCCTCGAGGCAGCGAGATGTCTCTGTCAATTCTACAGCTTTGGAAGTTGCTTACAATGCACTTCCTATTACTTAGGTAATATATTCTTCTGGAATCTTTAATGGAGTTGAAGAATAGATATACTTTTCCTTAGTTATGATAAAAGATAAAGGAGATAATAATACTATAACTGTAAATCTTGCTTGATAACTGTTTTGTTATATATAAATTTACTATATTAAAGTTAAAACTTTCCCTTTTATTTAAACAGAAAAGGTGAAATGTTGTGGGAAGTCCTTTTGTCTATGTATTGCTTTTTTGTTTAATGAATAAAGAAGCTGCTTTGGCCTATAGCAAGGCAGAACTTAGCTAGTCAGGGAAAACTAAACTGAATGCTGGGAGAAAAAAGGGGGAGTTTGGAGAAACCATGGAGCTGCCGCCAGAGACAGACATGCCGAAACTTTGCCAGTAAGGAAAAGTCACATGGAAATACACAGATTAATGGAGATGGGTTATTTAGGATATAAAAGTTAGCCAGAAATATACTTAAGCTGTTGGCCAAACAGTATTGCAAATAATGTGATTTTCATGTGATTATTTCGGGAGTGTGGGTGGCTGAGAAACAAACAGCAGCCTCCTTACAACAAAGCCTGATGCTCAGGTTCTCACCTGTAAACAGAGACTTTGCCTCTTCACTCGGGATCATGTCTTCACAGCCTGGTGCTTACACTCAGACTCCTAGTGTTTCTTCCCAGATGATCATCTGTGGCTCCAGGTGCTTGTGTTTTACACAGATCTTCATTCCATGGTCCTGAAATTGTCCGTGTGGACCTGGGTCATTGTCTCAGCACAGTAGACCCCTTCTGCATGGGAGAGACCCTTGTGGAGACCAAATACAGCAGAACACTGACCCTGTCTACACTCCACGTTTCCCTGTGTGCACACACTTGCATGGTGCAGTTACTTTAGTGAATGAACCACAGTTAGAGAGGAACTGGAACTAATAATAAAGAGAATAATGATGACCGTGTGGTAGAAGATACATAACCCCTCTCTCTCTCTCTCTCTCTCTCTCTCTCTCTCTCTCTCTCTCTCTCNGCGGGCGGAGGTCACGACCCCTCCACGTCCCCACGCACGGGCCGGAGTCGCCTCGGGTCCCAGGTCCGAGTTTCGGAAGGAGAGCGGGGACCGGACCCGGTTTCCCTTTCGGTTCAAAGTCCTCAGAGTCTGGGTGACGGGGGCGGGGCCTCGGGGAAGGGCTGTTGCGCGGCTGACCTCTAGTGGGCGGGGCCTCGGGTGACCCCGAAGCTGAACAGGTGGGCGGGGCTGACCGCGGGGTCCCCGCAGGCTCCCACACCTTCCAGTGGCTGTCCGGCTGTGAGGTGGGGTCGGACAGGCGCCTGCTTCGCGGGTACAGTCAGTTCGCCTACGATGGCCGCGATTACATAGCCCTGAACGACGACCTGACGTCTTGGACGGCTGCCGACACAGCGGCGATGATCACCCAGCGCAAGTGGGAGCAGGCTGGGGAGTCAGAGAGATACAAGGCCTACGTGGAGGGCGAGTGCCTGCAGTACCTGCGCAGACACCTGGAGAACGGGAAGGACGCGCTGCTGCGCACAGGTGCGGGGCTGCGGGCAACTCCTCCCTCTGCCCTCGGGCTGGGCTCAGTCCTGAGGAAGAGGAAACCCTCACAGGGGTCATGCCCCTGTCTCTGAGAGCAGACAGGGTCCCTAGGTCTCCTGATCCAGCATGGCAGGGACTACACTGACCTCCCAGGGCTCAGCCTTCTCCCTGGACAGTTCCACATCTGTCTCAGGAGGGAGGAGAGAGGATCCCGACATAACCAACAGTGGCTCCTTCGGTCACTAGTGTGACGACAAAGTGTTCAAACAGACACACAGTTCAGTGTCATCTCTGATTTAACATTGTCTTTGCAGATTTCAGTTATCTTGTTAATTGTGGGATTTCTTAAATCTTTCACACAGATCCCCCAAAGGCATATGTGACCCATCATCCTGGATCTAATGGTGATGTCACCCTGAGGTGCTGGGCCCGGAGCTTCTACCCTGCTGACATCACCCTGAGCTGGCAGAGGGAGGAGGAGGAACAGACTCGGGACATGGAGCTGGTGGAGACCAGACCTTCTGGGGATGGAACCTTCCAGAAGTGGGCATCTCTAGTGGTGCTTTCTGGGGAGGAGCACAAATACACATGCCATGTGCACCATGAGGGGCTGCCTGAGCCCCTCACTCTGAGATGGGGTAAGGAGGGAGTGGGTGGAGAGCTGGAGTCAGGGAAAGCTGGAGCCTTCTACAGACCCTGAGCAGGGTCAGGGATGAGAGCTGGGGTCATGACCCTCACCTTCCCTTCCCGAGCCTCCTCAGTCCACAGTCTCCATCATGGCAGTCATTGCTGGTCTGGTTCTCCTTGGAGCTGTGGTCATTGTAGCTGTAGTGGCTGTTGTGAGGAAGAGGAGGAGAAACACAGCTAGGAAAGGGCAGGGTCTGAGTTCTCTCTCAGCTCCTTTTAGAAGAATCTCTGCCTCATAAATGGGAAACACATCCACACCCTTCATTGCTCCTGTCTCTAACCTGGGTCTGCTGTCAGTTCTGGAAACTTCCTAGGGTCGGGGACTTCCCTGGTCTCTCACAGCTTTTCTTCTCACAGGTGGAAAAGAAGTCAACTATGCTCCAGCTTCAGGTAAGAGTGGT
>NW_026068561.1:14777-16550 GCF_014885135.2 Alexandromys fortis
AGAGAGAGAGAGACTTACGGGAGAGAAGAAGAGAAAGAAGAGAAGGAAGTATGTGAATTTCTGCTCTTTAAAGGGATGGGGCACAGAGCATGTGCACAGAGACCACACAGCAGGCCAGGGTACAGCCTGCTATGTGCACAGGGTGACACACTCTGTCAGGTCCCCTAGGGGCAGGGCCAGGTGTACCCGGATGCTAAAAATAGGTCTAGAGTAACCATTGATGGGTTCTGAGGGACATCAGGATCGTCTTGTTTAACATTTCCTTCAGAGACAGTCAGTGCTGGTTAACAGACAATGAAGGATTAATTTGTTCAGTCAAAGGTGAAAAAGCTGCCAGGCAGTGGTGGTGCACACCTTTAATCCCAGCACTAGGGAGGCAGAGGCAGGTGGATCTCAGTGAGTTCAAGGCCAGACTGGTCTACGAAGTTCCAGGACAGCCAGGAATGTTACCTGTCTCAAAAATAAAAATAAAAATAAAAAGTTGAAAAAGCCAATACTTCAGTGCTGCAGGAGCTCCTTCCGCTCCTTCAGCCAATAGCCTTTAAGATACCAGCCCACTTGGGCATGTACTCTTTTGCTTTAAAAACCAGCATTAGCCCTGCTCTCCCTCTCTCTTGCTTCAGACTCTGCTTCAGGCTACTAGACTCCTTTCCTGGTCGTGCGGAGGGCTGTTGTCTAGGATGGTGATCTGTAAGTTTTCCCTTTAAATAAATAGTTCTCTTATTAATCATAATTCCAAACTGTTGTGGGATTGTTTTGTGACTTACGCCTTCATCTGGTGCCCAATGTTTGGTTTTAGAAACACAGCCCACACCCCACACCCCACACCCATCCCGCTCAGGCGCCTGCCACCAGCTCGGCTTGGCATGAGCCCTCCCTCAGGCACAGCCACAGTTCCATATAGAATCTTGAACAGTGGTTTTTCTTGCCGCAGTTCTTTATATTTTCTCTTTGCATGCCTCCAATTGGCCTGAAGTCCCCATGCACCCTATCGTTTGCCTCCTGGGCTCTGCAGGGCTGACGGTCTGAGTGGTTTTTAAATCCTCCTTGCAGAGAGCAAGCAGTTGCCTAGTGCTACAACCCCTTGGGGCGGCTCTTTGTCATGTGGAGGCATACGCGGCTTCTGGTTTGCTGTTCTCTACTCCTGGATTCTGGGTTTCTAGTTCTGTGTAATAACCCTCTTATTAATCATAATCCCAAAGAGGTGTGGGATTATTTTATGACTTATGCCTTCACTTCGGGGGTGTGGCTGAGGGTAGAGAGACTGCTTCCACAGGTGAGATAAACCTTGAGAATCAAGGGGCTCAAAGTTCTCAGCTTCAGTAGGGCCCTTCCACACCTCCTCATCCCAAGTTATGGGATCCCATTTTAACCAATTAATACCCATTATTTTTTTAATATTTATTTATTACGTATACAATATTCTGTCTGTGTGTATGTCTGCAGGCCAGAAGAGGGCACCAGACCTCATTACAGATGGTTGTGAGCCACCATGTAGTTGCCAGGAATTGAACTCAGGACCTTTGGAAGAGCAGGCAATGCTCTTAACCACTGAGCCATCTCTCCAGCCCAGGAGGGTAATTTTAACATGAAGAGGCTTGAGCTGAGGCTCTGCACAGTCTAAGGCAGGAACTGTAGATGCTCCCTCTTCTCTGCTGTGAGGACCTGGCCAGTTCCCAGGATCGAGAATGGGGAGGGCTTTGTTTTAAATAAGACAGAGACCTGTCGATGCGCTTTGCATCCTTGACATCTGGCCAGTGTCTGGGAGTGGAC
>NW_026068561.1:21006-24393 GCF_014885135.2 Alexandromys fortis
AAAGAGGTGTGGGATTATTTTATGACTTATGCCTTCACTTCGGGGGTGTGGCTGAGGGTAGAGAGACTGCTTCCACAGGTGAGATAAACCTTGAGAATCAAGGGGCTCAAAGTTCTCAGCTTCAGTAGGGCCCTTCCACACCTCCTCATCCCAAGTTATGGGATCCCATTTTAACCAATTAATACCCATTATTTTTTTAATATTTATTTATTACGTATACAATATTCTGTCTGTGTGTATGTCTGCAGGCCAGAAGAGGGCACCAGACCTCATTACAGATGGTTGTGAGCCACCATGTAGTTGCCAGGAATTGAACTCAGGACCTTTGGAAGAGCAGGCAATGCTCTTAACCACTGAGCCATCTCTCCAGCCCAGGAGGGTAATTTTAACATGAGGAGGCTTGAGCTGAGGCTCTGCACAGTCTAAGGCAGGAACTGTAGATGCTCCCTCTTCTCTGCTGTGAGGACCTGGCCAGTTCCCAGGATCGAGAATGGGGAGGGCTTTGTTTTAAATAAGACAGAGACCTGTCGATGCGCTTTGCATCCTTGACATCTGGCCAGTGTCTGGGAGTGGACCTGCGCACTGGACCAGGTGTTTGGACGACTGCCGATGACTGGGCAATGAGCCCCCTTTTGTTCATGAGGCTTAACAGCTTGCCAGGGAACACCTCTAGCTGCTGCTGTCTCAACCTGGGAAAGACCTGCAGTCAGATGAGTGTAAGCCTGTGCCCGTGATGGTGTGCTGTTGATACGTATTCCCATGTGGTTCCAGTGATGTGTAAGCCTGTTCCTGTGATGTTTACTGGGATGCGTGTTCCCATGTTTTTCTGGTGATGTGTAAGTCTGTGCCCGTGATGTTTACTGGGATGCGTATTCCCATGTGGTTCTGCTGCTGTACACAGAACACCTAGTGGTAAATTCCTGGGTGAAGCCCCCTCTCTTGGGGGCTCCCACTCTATCCCTTTGTTTCAATTAAGCATCCTCATAGAATAAATCTCTCTCTTTACTAATTTCATGACGCACAGAAGTTCTTTCTCACGGATTGAATCAAAAATAAAAGTATGTGCTAGAAAAGCGGCTAAAATTATTTGCCCCTACACTCCCTGAAAGAAAACAAGATGTCTTCTTCCCACTGGTGGAACGGGATACAATATTCCACCTGTGGGCAGCTCAGGCAGCCATGGGTCCCTTTCAGCCTCACCCTCCATGGGCTCAGACCCAGTCCAGTGTTTTTTCTTCAGTAGGTTGAACTTTACCCTAGACTCTGATGCTTCTCCTTCATATTAATAAAGTGAGAGCCTGGAAGACCTGAAGTAAGAATGAAGATTGGGTCAGGGACATCACTAACTGCAGGAACTCTCTGGATGTTGGGGATGTCATGGTCTGTCACAAGTCACTATTTAAGTGACTAAATTTTTTCCTTTTCAGCAGCAATTAAAAACTAACGCATGGTTCAAGTACACAGATGAGCACACACAGTGTCTTCTCTAATGAGGCTGTGATCCACTGTGCACAGTAGGTCAATAGAATGAAATATTTTTGTATTTCTTATTTAATATGTTTTGCAAATTACCATTTCAGCACAGTCTATTTCAGTCATCGGTCCCTGTCCTGCTCCAGTTCAGGCTTCTTTGGCTGGTCCAATGTTCACTAAACAGCCCTGTGCCCTCAGCGCCTGGGACTCACAGTCTAGATGGGTAGGAAAGGGAGAGGGACATGCTAGAGCATTTTTAAAATTTTAATTTTGTGTTTATTAGATTGTATATTTTAAGCATATGAGTGTGCAGGTGCACCAGGCACTGGATCCCTGGAACTGGAGTCACTGATGGTTGTGAAGGACCACATGGGTGCTGGGAACTGAACCTGGATCCTCTGCAACAGCAACAAGTGCTCCTTACCTTGAGCCACCTCTCCAGCCCCTATTGCAGCTTTTACATGATGAAACCACACAGCTTGGCTCACAGCAAGATGGCTGACAAGATGGCTGACCACAGAGAGAAACTAGATGCAAAGGAGGAGACAGTGTTAGTGCAGAGGTCTGGAGTGAGGGGTGCTGAGCTCTGCTGGGGTGAGACCTGAGGGAGAAGGCAGAGGACTGAGCAGGAGGAGACAGAAGCAAAGGGGGAAACCCTAGTGCAGTGGGGTCTTTGTTTTTAGGGTCTTTGTCTACAGATCATAGTGGACACATCTGCAGAACCCTGCAGGGCATCTGACATCCCACACTGAATACTGTGGGGGTTTGAATGAGAATGGCCACACAGGCTCAGAGGTTTGGATACTTCAGATCCAGCTGATGGAACTGTTTGGGAAAGATCAGGAGGTGTGGCCTTGCTGTAGCAGGTGTGTCACTGGGGCTGGGCATGGAGGTTTTATAGACTCCCAGTATTCCCAGTGTCTCTGACACTTGCCTGTGGACCACGATGTGAGCTCTCAGCTGTTCCTGCCACCACACCTTCCTCTGCCCTCATGGACTCAAACCCTCTGAAAACTTAAACCCAAATCAACAAGTCCTTTTATAAGTTGCTGGGGTCACAGTGTCTTTTCACAGCCATAGAAAAGTAACTAAAGCCAGGTGTGATAACACAGCCTCTAATCCCAGGACTAGGGATGCAAAGGCAGGTGGGTTTCTGTGAGATCAAGGACAGACAGAGCTGTGGAGACAGACCTTGTCTCAAAACAAAACAAAAACCAGGAGAAACCTGAATGCCAGACTCACTTCACCCTCTCCCCACCTTCCTCTTCCTTCTTCTCTCCAGTAGTCAAACTCTGGATCTTCTAGAAGAAAAGTCACTTCCAGGAACACAATAACATCAACAAGCCAGTTGGTATGCAGGGCACAGATGCTTGTCTTATCGCAGAGGCGCTGGCCTGCAAGCACCACACAGACTCCCACAGAGATCAGACTCCTGTGTTCACCTACAGTGTGCAGCTCACACTGCCAAGCTGATGCTCAGGGATCTCACCTGTAAACAGAGACTTTGCCTCTTAATTCAGGATCGTGTCTTCACAGCCTGGTGCTTACACTCAGACTCCTAGTGTTTCTTCCCAGATGATTGTCTGTGGCTCCAGGTGCTTGTGTTTTACATGGATCTTCATTCCATAGTCCTGAGATTGTCCGTGTGGACCTGGGTCATTGTCTCAGCACAGTAGACCCCTTCTCCATGGGAAGAGACCCCTGTGGAGCCAAATACAGCAGGGCACTGACCCTGTCTACACTCCGCGTTTCCCTGTGTGCACACACTCCCATGGTGCAGTTGCTTTAGTGAATAAACCACAGAGAGGAACTAGAACTAATAATAAAGAGAATAATGATGACCGTGTGGTAGAAGATACATAAACTCTCTCTCTCTCTCTCTCTCTCTCTCTCTCTCTCTCTCTCTCTCTCTCT